>NC_035441.2:173859017-173942809 GCF_002127325.2 Helianthus annuus | reverse complement strand
TTTTATTATCTTTTAAATGACCAAAATGCCCTTCTACCAGGCATAATTGAGTTTAAAATTAATCGCCGGGCAATAATATGGCGACATAAACTTACTGATATAAATCATATTCTATAGACATATTAATTCAGGAACCTTGCATGTTGAATCTTTTGGCTACCCGTATCCGCGCCTTATTCGCAAGTTCGGCTTCGGTTTAGGTAATAGGTTATGCGTAAAATTGATCCGAAAGGGTCAACGATATCATTTTTACTTCAAATCCAGAAAATGTATTAGTATACCATATTCATACAAGTATTCAAACTTGTGGGTCTAAAATCATTACATTCTACCGGTCCTTTCGGCTTAACTCGTGCGTAAACCGTATCATTCCCTAAAACTACGCGGTCAAGAGCTTAAGCTAAATCACAAGGCCGTTTAGGAATCTAATAGGTTAATTATAAACCTTTGTTCCAGATTAGGAAGCCCGGTAAAAGCTACCACCACTTATCGTTTGTGACTTATACTTGCTCAGGTAAATACATTTTGACTTATTTTCCCTATACGGGCTTGGGGTACGGTATTTAAAATACCGCTTGATCGGGCGCACAAGTCCTGCTCCCTATGGGTGTTCAGTCTTGAATAGCTTGTGTGATTTCGTTTAAACAGTTTTGTCTTACTTAAAGGCTTTGGGGGGTTATTGACCATGTCCCGGATATCCTTGGCATTATCTTACGAGATGGCCACGACCAGAGCACGGGGTGTAGGCGTACACCCGTCGTGTATAACTCTTTGATGTGGTGTGTCAATTAAATCTTTAGCCCGGACAGTAGATCCCGGGCCACCAGAGATATAAGTGCATGTAATTCGTTCACAAGTTCATATTAAATGATTATCCCAAGTTAATAAAAATATTTATGCCTTGTGCATTTAAATAAATTTTAAATCATTTTCAAAATGAGTCGGTCGATTTGTATTTACCAGTGTAAACTGACGTATTTTTCCCAAAAGATTAAGTGCAGGTACTATACGGAAATAGGCTGGCTGTTTCCTAGAGAGCGTCCACAATAGTCTCGCAAACTCGGACGACATTTATCTGTTGAACTATTATTTTATCGTATTTTATTGATCCGCCTGTGGATCCATTTCAACGACTGTGATATTTATTATTGCACTTTAATTAAAGTTGAAATGTTTCTATTCTGCTTCCGCTGTGCATTATTATATTGTGTTGATTGTCTATGACGATGCCAACTACGTCACTGTACCCCACACCGGGCCCACCGGTGACACGTGGAATTTGGGGGTGTGACACATACGCCCCTCGCAACTCTCTTGGACAATTTTTCCACTCGATATGTGTACAATCGATGCTACCGAGCATCCCGGGAAAATGCCATCTAGCCTCATGTGCGGCGTAAATACGTGAGATGTTGTGGCTCGTCGGTTTACGTAAAAACTCTTTAGCGTATAACTTAATGACCGCGTTGCAAAAAAATTGCAAACATTCACGTGAAGTTCTGGCCGACATAGCTAGGTATTCATCATATTGATCGGGAGGGTTACCTGTCGCTAGTTGGCGAATGGCGGAGGTGCATTTTTGTATCGGCGTGAAAACTTGGTTTGCCCCTCGCATCGTAACCTTCTTTGTCACACCCCCATTTCCACGTGTCACCGGTGGGCCCGGTGTGGGGTACAGTGACGTAGTTGGCATCGTCATAGACAATCAACACAAAATAATAATGCACAGCGGAAGCAGAATAGAAACATTTCAACTTTAATAAAGTGCAATAATAAATATCACAGTAGTTGAAATGGATCCACAGGCGGATCAATAAAATGAGATAAAAATAGTTCAACAGATATTTGTCGTCCGAGCTTGCGAGACTATAGTGGACGCTCTTAGGAAACAGCCAGCCTATTTCGTATAGTACCTGCACTTAACCTTTTGGGAAAAATACGTCAGTTTACACTGGTAAATACAAATCGACTGACTCATTTTGAAAATGATTGAAAATTGATTTAAATGCACAAGGCATAAATATTTTTATTAACTTGGGATAATTATATAATATAAACTTGTGAACGATTTACATGCACTCGTATCTCTGGTGGCCCGGGATCTGCTGTCCGGGCTAGAGATTAAATGACACTCCACATTAAAGAGTTATACACGTCGGGTGTACGCCTACACCCCGTGCTCTGGTCGTGGCCATCTCGTAAGATAATGCCAAGGATATCCGGGACACGGTCAATAACCCCCCAAAGCCTTTAAGTAAGACAAGACTGTTTAAACGAAGTCGCACAAGCTATTCAAGACTGTACACCCATAAGGCGCAGGACTTGTGCGCCCGATCAAGCGGTATTTTAAATACCGTACCCCAAGCCCGTATAGGGAAAATAAGTCAAAATGTATTTACCTGAGCAAGTATAAGTCACAAATGATAAGTGTTGGTAGCTTTTACCGGGCCTCCTAATCTGGAACAAAGGTTTATAATTAACCTATTAGATTCCTAACGGGTCTTTTATTTAAGCCTAAGCTTTGACCGGTTAGTTTTAAGAATGATACGGTTTACGCACGATTAAGCGAAAGACCGGATAGAATGTGATTTAGACCCGACAAGTTTGAATACTTGTATAATATGGGTATACTAAATACATTCTGGATTTTGAAATAAAAATGATATCGTTTGACCCGTTTCGGTCAATTTACGCAAACTAGTTACGTAAACCGAACCGAACGCGAAAAGAGCGATACGGGTAGTCAATGATTCAAATGCAAGTTCCCTGAGATAATATGCTTAAAATATGATATTATATCAGTAAGTTATGTTCTATATTGCCCGGAATAATTTTAAACTCAATTTATGCCTTAGAAGGGCATTTTGGTCATTTAAAAGATAATAAAAGGGTAAAATTAGAAATCTGAGTTTCGGGTCTGGTTCATACAGTAAATATACTTAATATAACATATTATATCAGTAGGGTATGACCCATATATCAAATTTATCATTTAAAACCAAACTATGCACCTTAGGGGTAATTTAGTAATTTCACAAGGGCTAAAAATGCCAAAACTGGAAATCTGAGTTCATATACTTATACTTACTGTTTTTATGTGAAAATATGCTAAACACATCAGTAGGTATAGGTCTCATATGTTTAAAGCAAGTATAACGCTTACTATGCGCTTAAAATGCTAAATATGCGATTTAAGGGCGTTTTCGGGTTTTCAAATCAAATCTGAGATTTTTATATTTCCAGAACACTTAAAATAATTTATTCATCATATAAAATCAGTAGAAAAAGGTTTCGGGTCAAAAGAATGTGTAAAACCCATTTTATGGCTAAAACGGTCAAAACCGACATAAGCCGAAATGACTAGGCGATCTAGGATCCGTTCAGCCAAAAATTAATTAAAAATCATCAAAATTCCCAGAATATTATATTACTTCAGTTGGTAAAAAGTTTTGTACCAAAACGTGGCCAGAAACGGGTTCTATGCGAAAAGGACCGTTTATGTAAATTTATAATATAGTTTTACGCTAATGGCCATAACTCACAATCTGGACCACCAACTGATCCGAAACTTTCGGTGCAAGTTCATATATTAGGAATAAAGATTTCTATCCTTTCACTTTTCCAAAAATCACGTTCTAAATCAAAAAGGGCAAAATAGTCAACTTTATGCATAAATAGGAAACATGCATTCGAATCGGCTAAGCATAGACTCAATCAAAGAAAATTCCAGAAAGTTTAACTAAAATAAAAATAGTCAAAAATACTTTCCAATACAGATCTCGAACATGCATGTATGAATCCGAATCGATAGTCTACGAAATAATCGTTTTATAAGACTTTCGGTTCCGATTCGTGGCTATACTATAGATTGTCGAGTTGATGATGATTAAAACACATTCTTATATGTATTACAAGTTATTTATGATGATCAATCAGATTGCATGTCTCATATATTAACATTCAAGCTTATTTTTGCGAAAATCAATTCTGTTGACTTTTTAGAACCATGTTTGACTCGACAATTAGCATGCATATAGTGGGATTCAGAGAGTGCCCTTTAGAGGGTTTGTTTCCCACATAAATACCAATCTATAACAAGTTTCAATTCGAGAAATGACTGAAAGAAATCCGTTTAATCGGAAAGTCAAAGGTTATGAACACCCAGTTTGACTTTTATCAATAATCAAAGCAAAAACGGATTATAGAACGAATTGAAAGCTTACAAAGGTCCTATAGATGTTTAAAAATCACTAGGAGTCGGCCTTGTTGCTCAGATTGTCTCCAGGAAGCTGCCTTGAAGTTCTTGAATGTTGAGAGCACTTGTTTACTTTGAGAATGTCCAAGAAATGTGATCAAAATCTGATTTAAAGCCATAAATTCGAGGTCACTGTAGTAGTAGCCATGCAAGGCATGTTATTGGGTCATTTGGAGGTGCAAGTGAGCTGTAAACAACTCAAATTCGGACTCAATCCATCCATTTTGCGAATTCTGTCGCTGGGCAACCCACGCGGCCCGCTTGGGCTTTCCCAGGCGGGTCGCCTGACCCTCCTGATCAGCCAACAACTTTCATATATTGACAGCTTTGACCCCTGAACTTGTACGCGATGTTTCGGCTACTTTTCTCGACCCGTAAACCCCCAAACTTGGTTTCTAAGAACCTTAGGACTTTTACCAACATGGTAATGCCCTCGGATAACTTTGCGCTCAACCGAAAAGCCATGAAATTTGACGTTGACGCTTTTAGTCCCTTAAGTACGGTTTTGGCCATAACTTTCTCATACGTTGACGAAACTTCATGAAAATTTTTACCACATATTCTAGTGAGTATATTTTAGCTATACAAAGCTTCGGGTCTGCCAAAAGTTCACTCAGAGGTATAAATTAAACATGTTGACACTTTTGGCCCCTATAGTTTGAAATACTTCACTTTTGTGCAATTTCTGCGTCGTATGATCCATGAACCATCCGTTAAAGGTTATAAACATTATGTGGGGTTATCATAGAGTCTATTTATCCATTGTTGACACTTTGGACCCTTACGTTCCATAGTTTTCACTGTTTGTCACTTTTAGTCCCTCTAAAGTATGTTTTCACATAACGGAACCTTATGACACGTGTCAAGACATTATTGGACGAAATTTTTCGAGATGTTACATCCTCACCCCCTTAAAAGAAATCTCGACCCCGAGATTTATTCAAACAAATGGGGATATTTATCTTTCATCGTGGATTCCACTTCCCACGTGTATTCGGGACCTCTACGGGCATCCCACTTGACCTTAACAATAGGCACGTGCTTCCTTCGAAGCTTCTTTACCTGTCGATCCTCAATCGACAAAGGTTTTTCCACAAATTTTAGACTTTCGTCTATGTGTATATCTGTATGCGGTATAACCAGTGAATCGTCAGCGAAACACTTCTTCAAATTACAGATGTGAAACACATTATGAATGGCACTAAGCTCTTCAGGCAAGTTTAACTTGTAAGCGACTGCCCCGACACGTTCGATTATCTCGAAAGGTCCTATGTATCTCGGGCTTAGCTTGCCTTTCTTTCCAAATCGCATTACACCTTTCCAAGGTGATACCTTAAGCAACACTTTTTCACCCACATCAAAGTGAAAATCTTTGCGCTTAGGATCTGCATAACTTTTCTGCCTATCCCTGGCAGCTTTCAAACGATCACGGATCTGAACGATCTTGTCTGTCGTCTCAAAGACGATATCCGGTCCAGACAACTGGACATCTCCAACTTCTGCCCAACAAATGGGCGATCTACACTTCCTACCGTATAGGGCCTCAAAAGGCGCAGCCTTTATGCTGGAATGGTAGCTATTGTTGTAGGAGAATTCAATCAGGGGTAGGTTCTTATCCCAACTACCACCTAAGTCGATCGCACATGCACGAAGCATGTCTTCCAAAGTTTGAATAGTACGCTCACTCTGACCATCGGTCTGAGGATGATAAGCCGTACTAAAATTCAAACGAGTGCCCAACGACTGTTGGAAACTTTTCCAAAAATGTGACGTATATCTAGTATCTCTATCAGAGATAATAGATATAGGTATACCATGTAGCGCTACTATCTTATCGACGTATAATTGAGCTAACATATCTGAGCTATACGTCTCTTTGATGGGTAGAAAATGAGCTGACTTAGTCAGTCTGTCTACTATGACCCATATGGTATCATTTCCCTTTTTCGTCTTTGGTAACTTGGTGATGAAATCCATTGTCACCATTTCCCATTTCCACTTGGGAATTTCAGGTTGCTGAAGCAAACCTGACGGCTTCTGATGCTCAGCCTTGACCTGCGCACAAGTCAAACATTTGGCCACATACTCGGCCACGGACTTTTTCAAACCAATCCACCAGTAGTTTGATTTCAAATCCTGGTACATCTTATCTGCTCCAGGATGAACGGAATATTTAGAGCTGTGGGCTTCCTGGAGGATAACATCCCGAAGTCCTCCATATACTGGAACCCATATTCGTCCGTTTAGTCGTAACATTCCATCTTTGTCGTGGGATAACTGCTCCTCAGTTACTCCCAACTTTTCTGCAGGATAGTTAGCTTCCAACACAGCTTCCTTCTGTGCAGCTAACACCCTTTCATTCAAATTATTCCTTATCTCAATGCGCTTGGCATTGATTCTGATTGGCTTCACCCTTTCCTTTCTACTTAAGGCGTCGGCAACCACATTTGCCTTGCCTGGATGGTATCGTATCTCGCAATCATAGTCATTGAGAGTTTCCATCCATCGCCTTTGACGCATGTTCAATTCCTTCTGATTGAACAGATGCTGAAGACTCTTGTGATCCGAATAAATTATGCACTTGGTTCCATACAAGTAATGTCTCCATAACTTCAAAGCAAATACAACTGCACCCAATTCCAAATCGTGGGTGGTGTAGTTCTTCTCGTGCACCTTGAGTTGTCGAGAAGCGTAGGCAATGACTTTGCCTTTCTGCATGAGTACACAGCCCATGCCAGTATGTGATGCATCACAATACACCACAAATTCATCTATACCATCGGGCAACGTCAATACTGGCGCATTGCTCAGCTTCTGCTTCAGAATGTCAAAGGATTCCTGCTGCTTAGGGCCCCAATCAAACTTAATCTTCTTACGGGTCAACGAAGTTAGGGGCGCAGCAATCCTTGAAAGTTCTCGATAAATCGCCTATAATATCCTGCCAATCCGAGGAAACTGCGAATCTCGGTAGGAGTCTTCGGCTCCTGCCAATTCATGACTGCTTCTACTTTAGCGGGATCTACTTGGATACCACGCTCGCTTACAACATGTCCAAGGAATTGGACTTCTCGAAGCCAAAATTCACACTTTGAAAATTTGGCGTAAAGCTTCTCTTGATACAGAAGTTTGAGAATACAACGAAGGTGTTTCTCGTGGTCAGCTTGGCTCTTCGAGTAGATAAGAATGTCATCAATGAAGACGATGACGAACTTATCTAAATAGGGTTTACAGACGCGATTCATGAGGTCCATGAACGCGGCTGGTGCGTTAGTGAGCCCAAACGGCATCACTAGGAACTCGTAATGTCCATAACGAGTCCTAAACGCTGTCTTGTGTACGTCTTCCTCCTTGACCTTCAACTGATGATAACCTGACCTGAGGTCAATCTTGGAGAAGTAACTTGCTCCTTGCAACTGATCGAACAGATCGTCGATCCTGGGTAACGGATACCGATTCTTGATAGTGACCTTATTAAGCTCACGGTAATCGATGCATAGACGCATCGACCCATCCTTCTTCTTAACGAACAAGATTGGCGCTCCCCAAGGAGACGAGCTAGGTCTAATAAAACCCTTGGCTAAAAGCTCATCCAACTGCGTCCTCAACTCCTTCATCTCCGTTGGTGCCAATCGGTATGGTGCTCTTGCTACAGGTGCTGCACCTGGTATGATATCTATCTGAAACTCTACTTGCCTATCCGGTGGCAACCCGGGTAGCTCTTCAGGAAATACTTCAGGATATTCCGAGATAACAGGGATATCCTCAATCTTCGGCTTCGGCTCATCAATGGTAACTTGTGCCATATAAATGACACATCCCTTCTGCATGCATCTGGATGCTTTGAGCATGGACACTTGCTCGGGCAATCCATGCTGGGTATCTCCTTGAATAGTAAGTGACTCACCAGACGGAGTCTTAACTATTACTTGCTTTCTATTGCACAGAATCTGGGCTTGGTTACTTGACAACCAATCCATGCCTATCACTATGTCGAATCCAGCTAGCTTAAAGGGAAGCAAGGATAACGGGAAAGAATGATTCCTAATGGATATAACACATCCATCTAGAACAGTCGAGGCGGTTTCTAAGGTTCCATCGGCTAATTCCACCTCATATTTCACGCTTAAGGTTTTAACAGGAAGGTTCAACAATTTACAAAACTTATCATCTACAAACGACTTATCAGCCCCCGAATCAAACAAAACTCTAGCAAAGACATCATTTACAAGAAACGTACCGGTAATGACGTTATCGTCAAGGACTGCTTCCTTTGCGTCCATTCTGAAGACTCTCGCATTAGTCTTCTTCCCTTCCTCGGCCTTCTTTGCAAACTTTGGGCAGTTGGGCCGAATGTGACCTTTTTCGTTGCAACCGAAACAAGTTGCATCCTTCATTTTCTTGCAATCCACAGCTTTATGGTCTGTGGACTTGCAGATTCCACATCGTTTTTCTGAAGACTGGGATTTCGTTTCTAACCGACACCTCCCGAAGTGGTGCCTCCTGCAGATCTTGCATCTGGGTTTCTCACCCGACTGATGATCACTTTTCCTAGACCCCGACCCTTTCCGGTGGTCGTTGTTCCCTCTATGTCGCTTTTCAGATCTTCGTGAGGTGTCATCCTCACGTTTCCGTTTGTTCTCCTCAGAGCTCTTCATGGCTCTCAATCTAACCACGTCTTGAGTGAGGGAGAGGGATAGATCCGCTACGGATCGAAATGTTGTAGGTCTTGAAGCTTTAACACTCGCCTTTATCTCCGGTGCCAGACCCCCAATAAATCGAGCAATCCTACGCGGCTCCGGGGTCACCAAGTAAGGCACTAAACGAGACAACGTGTTGAACGTAGTAAGATACGTTTGACAATCGAGGTTCTTCATAACTAAGGATACAAAATCCGATTCAATTCGCTCGACCTCGTGCTGCGGACAGAAGTTCTCTTTAATCAGGGCCACAAACTGTTCCCATGACAAACCGTACAGTGTGGCCTTACCGGCAGCTTGTAGGAGTGACTTCCACCATGCTAACGCATCTCCTTTGAATGACTGGGACACGTATTTCACGACGTCCCTATCAGCACACCCGCTGATATCAACTACAGTGTCCATCTCGTCAATCCACGTCATGCAGTCGACGGCTCCCTTTTCCCCAGTGAAATCTCTGGGCTTGCAAGATACAAAATACTTGTACGTACAGGACCTGCTGTACGTGTCATGTTTCAGCTTAATCTCCTGCTTTGGGACGCTGCTGTGGTTGGAGGAATGATTATCATCCTCAGCTTTCTTCGGCTCACTCTTTTTAGATGGCGGCTTACTATGAGCCTCAGAATGAGTCTTGGGTTTTGCGTGCGTCACTGTGCGGGTTCTACTCTGAGTACCACTAGATTCCTTGAACTGCCTATCCATAGCCTTGGCGACAGCATTATCTATCAGTGCTTGCAACTCTGCACCGGTAACGTGAATCTTTGCATTATCTGAGCGTTCCCCAGAATGACTGTTGGTTTCTTCCGATTTGGCCATCGTAGCTTTAAGCTACAATAAAGGACAAGGTCTAATTTAGAACCTAACAGTATTATCGTTCTAGACGATTTATTAACCATGGTATCAAAAACCTTAGCAGTTAATTTAATAAATTTCATTCAGGCTCTTAATAGCAATCAAGGAATGAAAATATATATATTGGCACCATAGGCCTAGTCACATGGACAATTACTAAATTATAAATTTAGATTTTTATAGGATTATAAATTGTATAATTAAACAAATAACCCTTTACTAGGCAGGGAGTCATAAACCACAACTGCCACTATATAACATAGTTATAACCCGTAGGTATCAAGTCGTTAACAGACTTGTGTACAGATGAAATCTGTAGATATTTCTTTACTAGGCAGGGAGTTATAAACCACAACTGCCACTATATGACATAGTCATAACCCGAAGGTATCAAGTCATTAATAGACTTGTATACAGATAAAATCTGTAGATAATTCTTTACTAGGCAGGGAGTCATAGACCACAACTGCCACTATGTGACATAGTCATAACCCGTAGGTATCAAGTCATTAATAGACTTGTATACAGATAGAATCTGTAGATAATTTATTAAAAAGGGTGACATGTGTGATTTTACGAATCACGCTTAGTCAAGAATGTTAACATGTTCTCAGATGTTAACAGGGAGTTGAATCTTTTCAACCAGGTTTTACCATCAGGGCCAGGCCTGTTAATAAGGCATTCAAGCTAGGTTATACCTTACTAAGATTCTTATAAAATGGCAAATTAAGTAAAAATTGATATTTTCCATTATTTTAATATTATATTCATGCATATAAATAAAATGAGAAATTCAAATTAATCATTTCAAATTTCAAATAAAATACCAGTACATAATTGCCCTAAACGGGACTTTGAAATAACATGAATAACATGAATAGCATGAATAACATGCCCGCGCAGGGGCTAAACAAGTAATATCAATAACAAGATAAAATAAAGCAAACCCACGCAGGGGTCAACAGAACAGTATACCCTCGCAGGGGTAGAATAAGATAGATATACCCACGCAGGGGTAGAGTACAAGGATAGATGTCCACGCAGGGACATGAGTACATGAGACAAAAATCGAAGGATTCAATGATCCCTCTTGCTCTTACCCTTGAGCAGGTCAAACACCTTCTTGAACATGCCACGGTTGTGACGGCGATCACTTTGCAACTCCCGTCGCATGCTATCAATCCCATGCAGGATTTCCTGAACCTGCGGCGGCGACATCATAGGCGCCGGTGGCGGTGGCTGGAAGTGCTGCGGCTACGGCGGCTGGTACGGCTGCGGCTGCGGTGGCTGCTGGTAACCCGGAGGGTAACCAAAAGTAGACTGCCCAGCAGTCCAAGTGTCTCCCAATGGACCACTAGGAGGGAGTGAGCTGTAGTTCACAGCTTGCCAATAAGGGTCTCCTGTGTAATCATAACCCTGAGGGAAAACATGCTCGAACGGGTTGAACTGAGCGGCACTAGCATAAGCCGGAATCGGCTCTCCATAATTCTGCGGCGGCAGAGGCGGGATCGGTACAGAAGTAACCTCCGATACGGGATGTTGAGACTCCCCTGTCTCGGACTCCCCGGGAAGAGACGTGTAGCGGCTGCTACTAACATGTGGAGGGGTGCCTATGCGAATCCCTCCGCGCGTAGACATGCGCGCATTCCTCCTAGGCCTCTGAGGCGGAGGAGGTAAAACTGGTGGCGGCGGTGGTGACGGAGTGATCACGTCACGCCATAGGGCCTCAGATAGGTCATGCGGTAGAGGCGGCTGCTGCTGAAGCTGCTGCGAGTGGTGCTGCGAGTGCACCGGCGAAACCTGGTGAGACTGGAGCATCGGAGAGTTGTGGCTGGGGGTGAAATACCAATCATGCTGCTTAAATCTCTCCTGAAAGCTGTCCCCACCATTGTAGGGTGATCCCCTAAATGGCGACCCATCCGATATCTCAATCGGATGGTTAGGCGTACCTGATGGTGGTAGCGAGGGGTCCGTATCCTCGTCGACGTCCATCTCGTGACCACCAGAAAAGTGGTATTCCGGTCCAAGTGGGTTATGGCCCACTGGCTCATCCCCAAAAGCATCAGGGTTATACAAACCCTGGTAGACTGGTGCTGGATACTGGTGCGGTGACTGATGCAAAGGTATGTAGGATCCATGCGAACCATGGGGCCCGTTCTCCGAGTGGGGCCCAAACGAGTGGGGTAATGACGGTGAAGTGCTGGCGGATACCGAGTGTCTAGCAGGCTCGGCGAAAGACCTCCAAAGGTCGTTGGCGGCTGTGTTGTGCGTGGCGGATGGTGCTCGCCTATGTGAGGGCCCTGCCTCATGGTCGTGGGTTGTAGCAAATCCCCCTCGACCTCTCATTCGTGGCGGCATAGTGATCCTGTCAAAAGTCAAACAAGTTGCACAACAAATATATAAGACAAAGCAAAATAATAAACATAAATTAAACGAAAAGTTGAACATTTCCTAAGTTCTTTGTCTAGACTCGAAAATCGAGGAATGTGCAATTGTGTAACTGAGATTAAACACATTAGGATAGTGTTTAATTCACTCAGCGTTGGCTCTGATACCAACCTGTCACACCCCCATTTCCACGTGTCACCGGTGGGCCCGGTGTGGGGTACAGTGACGTAGTTGGCATCGTCATAGACAATCAACACAAAATAATAATGCACAGCGGAAGCAGAATAGAAACATTTCAACTTTAATAAAGTGCAATAATAAATATCACAGTAGTTGAAATGGATCCACAGGCGGATCAATAAAATGAGATAAAAATAGTTCAACAGATATTTGTCGTCCGAGCTTGCGAGACTATAGTGGACGCTCTTAGGAAACAGCCAGCCTATTTCGTATAGTACCTGCACTTAACCTTTTTGGGAAAAATACGTCAGTTTACACTGGTAAATACAAATCGACTGACTCATTTTGAAAATGATTGAAAATTGATTTAAATGCACAAGGCATAAATATTTTTATTAACTTGGGATAATTATATAATATAAACTTGTGAACGATTTACATGCACTCGTATCTCTGGTGGCCCGGGATCTGCTGTCCGGGCTAGAGATTAAATGACACTCCACATTAAAGAGTTATACACGTCGGGTGTACGCCTACACCCCGTGCTCTGGTCGTGGCCATCTCGTAAGATAATGCCAAGGATATCCGGGACACGGTCAATAACCCCCCAAAGCCTTTAAGTAAGACAAGACTGTTTAAACGAAGTCGCACAAGCTATTCAAGACTGTACACCCATAAGGCGCAGGACTTGTGCGCCCGATCAAGCGGTATTTTAAATACCGTACCCCAAGCCCGTATAGGGAAAATAAGTCAAAATGTATTTACCTGAGCAAGTATAAGTCACAAATGATAAGTGTTGGTAGCTTTTACCGGGCCTCCTAATCTGGAACAAAGGTTTATAATTAACCTATTAGATTCCTAACGGGTCTTTTATTTAAGCCTAAGCTTTGACCGGTTAGTTTTAAGAATGATACGGTTTACGCACGATTAAGCGAAAGACCGGATAGAATGTGATTTAGACCCGACAAGTTTGAATACTTGTATAATATGGGTATACTAAATACATTCTGGATTTTGAAATAAAAATGATATCGTTTGACCCGTTTCGGTCAATTTACGCAAACTAGTTACGTAAACCGAACCGAACGCGAAAAGAGCGATACGGGTAGTCAATGATTCAAATGCAAGTTCCCTGAGATAATATGCTTAAAATATGATATTATATCAGTAAGTTATGTTCTATATTGCCCGGAATAATTTTAAACTCAATTTATGCCTTAGAAGGGCATTTTGGTCATTTAAAAGATAATAAAAGGGTAAAATTAGAAATCTGAGTTTCGGGTCTGGTTCATACAGTAAATATACTTAATATAACATATTATATCAGTAGGGTATGACCCATATATCAAATTTATCATTTAAAACCAAACTATGCACCTTAGGGGTAATTTAGTAATTTCACAAGGGCTAAAAATGCCAAAACTGGAAATCTGAGTTCATATACTTATACTTACTGTTTTTATGTGAAAATATGCTAAACACATCAGTAGGTATAGGTCTCATATGTTTAAAGCAAGTATAACGCTTACTATGCGCTTAAAATGCTAAATATGCGATTTAAGGGCGTTTTCGGGTTTTCAAATCAAATCTGAGATTTTTATATTTCCAGAACACTTAAAATAATTTATTCATCATATAAAATCAGTAGAAAAAGGTTTCGGGTCAAAAGAATGTGTAAAACCCATTTTATGGCTAAAACGGTCAAAACCGACATAAGCCGAAATGACTAGGCGATCTAGGATCCGTTCAGCCAAAAATTAATTAAAAATCATCAAAATTCCCAGAATATTATATTACTTCAGTTGGTAAAAAGTTTTGTACCAAAACGTGGCCAGAAACGGGTTCTATGCGAAAAGGACCGTTTATGTAAATTTATAATATAGTTTTACGCTAATGGCCATAACTCACAATCTGGACCACCAACTGATCCGAAACTTTCGGTGCAAGTTCATATATTAGGAATAAAGATTTCTATCCTTTCACTTTTCCAAAAATCACGTTCTAAATCAAAAAGGGCAAAATAGTCAACTTTATGCATAAATAGGAAACATGCATTCGAATCGGCTAAGCATAGACTCAATCAAAGAAAATTCCAGAAAGTTTAACTAAAATAAAAATAGTCAAAAATACTTTCCAATACAGATCTCGAACATGCATGTATGAATCCGAATCGATAGTCTACGAAATAATCGTTTTATAAGACTTTCGGTTCCGATTCGTGGCTATACTATAGATTGTCGAGTTGATGATGATTAAAACACATTCTTATATGTATTACAAGTTATTTATGATGATCAATCAGATTGCATGTCTCATATATTAACATTCAAGCTTATTTTTGCGAAAATCAATTCTGTTGACTTTTTAGAACCATGTTTGACTCGACAATTAGCATGCATATAGTGGGATTCAGAGAGTGCCCTTTAGAGGGTTTGTTTCCCACATAAATACCAATCTATAACAAGTTTCAATTCGAGAAATGACTGAAAGAAATCCGTTTAATCGGAAAGTCAAAGGTTATGAACACCCAGTTTGACTTTTATCAATAATCAAAGCAAAAACGGATTATAGAACGAATTGAAAGCTTACAAAGGTCCTATAGATGTTTAAAAATCACTAGGAGTCGGCCTTGTTGCTCAGATTGTCTCCAGGAAGCTGCCTTGAAGTTCTTGAATGTTGAGAGCACTTGTTTACTTTGAGAATGTCCAAGAAATGTGATCAAAATCTGATTTAAAGCCATAAATTCGAGGTCACTGTAGTAGTAGCCATGCAAGGCATGTTATTGGGTCATTTGGAGGTGCAAGTGAGCTGTAAACAACTCAAATTCGGACTCAATCCATCCATTTTGCGAATTCTGTCGCTGGGCAACCCACGCGGCCCGCTTGGGCTTTCCCAGGCGGGTCGCCTGACCCTCCTGATCAGCCAACAACTTTCATATATTGACAGCTTTGACCCCTGAACTTGTACGCGATGTTTCGGCTACTTTTCTCGACACGTAAACCCCCAAACTTGGTTTCTAAGAACCTTAGGACTTTTACCAACATGGTAATGCCCTCGGATAACTTTGCGCTCAACCGAAAAGCCATGAAATTTGACGTTGACGCTTTTAGTCCCTTAAGTACGGTTTTGGCCATAACTTTCTCATACGTTGACGAAACTTCATGAAATTTTTTACCACATATTCTAGTGAGTATATTTTAGCTATACAAAGCTTCGGGTCTGCCAAAAGTTCACTCAGAGGTATAAATTAAACATGTTGACACTTTTGGCCCCTATAGTTTGAAATACTTCACTTTTGTGCAATTTCTGCGTCGTATGATCCATGAACCATCCGTTAAAGGTTATAAACATTATGTGGGGTTATCATAGAGTCTATTTATCCATTGTTGACACTTTGGACCCTTACGTTCCATAGTTTTCACTGTTTGTCACTTTTAGTCCCTCTAAAGTATGTTTTCACATAACGGAACCTTATGACACGTGTCAAGACATTATTGGACGAAATTTTTCGAGGTGTTACATTCTTGAAACCATTTCTCGCTTGCTTCGATGTCTCCAACAATCTTTAAAAATAATTCTTTGGGTAAACGAAACCGATCTCTAAACGTTTCGGCATTGTATAGCGGGTTTTCCACAAAATAATCGTTCATCAAAACTTCGTTGGCACGTATACGATCACGGTCGACCATCTTCTTCTTTGGGCAGGACGACTCGGCATCAAGCTCGTTATACACCAACACAAAATATTTTAGCGTCTCGTTGTCGGAAGACGACTCGGTATTGGTATCGCTAGACATCGGAAACGTCGAATCCGTAAGGAATTCCATTTGAGAAATATTTAAAAATTGTGTGAAATGGGTTTAAAATGGTTTAAAAGATATAGATTGGTGTGTGTAAACTGTAAAATGGTTTAAAATGGAGATATAAATAGATAAATGGTTTAAATTTTTTTTTATTGAATATTACCGTTGAAATTAACGGTCAAAAAATCAAAACGGTCGAATATTTCAAACTTTCAACGCGTGATGGATTCAACGCGTTGAAAGTATAACGCGTTATACTTTGGTCGGCGGCGGTGTTCTTGGGGCCATAACGCGTGAAACTTTGGTCCATCACGGACCGCCCCCTGTGGCCTAAGCATGTAAATTGGCACTTTCATGTAAATATGTTATAAATATTCCAAAATTCGTTGACATTCAAAACGTATATTCATAAAGCATAATAATATAATCCATAAACGAAATATCATATTGAATTCACAACCCAACTTCGGTTTTCAATCGTATGCCCCAGATTGTGGAACCCAGTTGACCAGAGCACGTTGTTTCGGATTGGCAATGGATGATCGTGGTTCGCGTCTTTACTGACAAAACCCAAGTGAAATCGGACTCTACGGGATGAAAAGGAGTAGGAGGCGTTGAAATATTGTTTCTGGTGACTTTTCAGTGGTGGTCAGAACCACTTAAGAACACCCAAATGTTGATTAAATCTATAAACATGGGTCAAAATATAGAACCTAATCATGTTTATTCAATCATAACGTAAATATAAATACCAAGTTAGAGACACTTACTTGTGGGAGTGGTCATCTTTGAAGACGAAGATAAGGCCATGATTCCCGTTATGGTACCTTGGGTTGATGGATCACCTTTAGAGAGAATTTTTAGTGTTGGTGTTCTTAAGGAGTTTTTCATATAACTATTTATAAACCATGACTACTATCACTAATGATCTATAATTATGATCATAAATCATTGTTGGTTACACAAACTCTTGGTATTCTCTCTATTAAAGGTACCTAAAGGGAAATCATAATTGCCCCTTAATACTAATCAATAATTACAATTACTACCATCAAGTAATTGTCGGGGACTAGTTATGTCATATTGGTAATGTTACCAAATGATCCTTAAGGCCACATCAACGGGTTATTTCTAACACCAAAAACTTGTTTAAAGGAGATGAAGTAAAGATAGTCAGTAGAACCCATATGACTAGGTTATATTTTGTAGTATATGAAGTGGTCGTCTGTTATGATCTTTAATAGCTAATTACTACCATCTCAGTCTGTGGCACTTATTAATAGTGAAGGAAATGACAAATACACATACGACAACTAATGCCTCACAATGAGATTAGTGGTTTGTAGTAAAGGATTTTAATTAATTCTATTTGCTTTATCTTTTAACATTTAGTTTTGAAAAAGCATTAACCAGATTAACCATTATATAATTTTTAAAGGGATATTATGATGCTAATATGATGAAAAATGTTTATTGGAATGCATTAACCATCACAGATGGTCTAATTAATTTTACTTTACTACTAATTATCTTATACATTAAAATAACTAAAGTTAAAAAAAATATATATATAGACCATTTATTTAGATTTTGTATTTATTTCTTAATGATACAATAACTATTTTCATTAATTTTACTCGTAATTATTGTGTTAAAGATTAGGGTTGTTACACATGTATTGGTCAATTATTACTTCTCAAAGATAATTTGGAGTATCATATTTTCACGATGTAAAATACATACTGTTGATGCGACCAAGTACTGACTTTGAAAGTTTAACGAGAGTTCCTGATATAGTGTTCAGTAAGAAAAAGTATGGAAATTAATTAACGCAATCTTCATAACGACATTTTGGTGTATATTAAATGCAAAGAACAAGTTGGTTTTTATCGTCTAGCGCCTTCGTTTAGAAGTATTATTGGCGATACTAAGATCCCCTTCCTCCTTTGAAGCAAGAAGACGACATAGGGAAATTAGCTGGAATGGGAATTCTGGTGTAGTTTTAATTTCTTAGACATGGTGTAATTTATTTCTTTGTATTGGTGTAATTTAGAACTTTGGTGTAGTTTTAATTTCTAAGACATGGTGTAATATATTTCTTTGTATTGAGATTGTGGGGTGTGGGGCTTGGGTTTGGGCGTGGGTTGGGGGAAAACGCTTAAGCCACCACCCTTTGGGGCTTGGGTTGGGGCGTGGCCCTTGGGGCTTGGGTTTGAAGCCGGGCGTGGGGCGGGCTTGGGTTTGATGTGACGGCCTTCTATTCGCCTTGGGTTTTAAATTATATATATATATATATAGGGTAAAGTTCTTGTACAAATAATCTTAACATACTAAACATACAAATTGAAGGAAAACTCAAAAAGACAAGGTGGCATTTTTGTAATTATCAATAACTATCAAAGTTACTCTACAAATATACCTAAAAAAACCTAACCACTCCCCCCACCCCCAAAAAAAACCTAAACCCCCCACACCCCCCAAAAACCTAAAAACAACCTAACCCCCCCACCCCCACCCCCAAAAACCTAAAAAAACCTAAACCCCCCCACCCCCAAAAACCTAAAAAAAACCTAGCCCCCCCTCCCCACCCCCAAAAACCTAAAAAAACCTAACCCCCCTACCCCCCCAAAAACCTAAAAAAACCTACCCCCCCCCCAAAAAACCTAAAAAAAACCTAACCCCCCACCCCCACCCCCAAAAACCTAAAAAAAACCTAACCCCCCCCCCCCCACCCACCCAAGCTAAAATGCTAAAAACTAAACCCCCCAAAAAACCTAAAAAAATAAAAAAAAAACACACAAATTATTTTATTTTATTTTTTTAACATTTTTATTAAAAAATCGTTACTTTTAGTAGCAGCCAATTTTTTTTTTTTTGTTTTTTTTTTTTTTTGCTAACGAAATGTATTGATTTTTTAATAAAAAATGTTAAAAAAAATTGTGTTTTTTTAGGTATTTTTGGTTGTAACTTTGATAGTTGGTGGTAATTACAAAAATGTCACCTTGTCTTTTTGGGTTTTCCTTCAATTTGTATGTTTAGTATGTTAAGATTATTTGTATTTGATCTTTTGCCTATATATATATATATATATATATATATATATATATTATATATATATTTTAATAACCTGCCAACCCACGTGGTGTACCCACGCCCCGCCATACCCCACGGACACGTCACTAGGCGATAGGAGGGCTCGAACTCCACGTGTCAACTCATGCCCCCAATCCAAGCTCCACCATACCCATGGTCTGTTAGAACTTTGGGGTACTATGAGCTAGCTATCGGTTCTAGCTACTTGCTAGCCCGATGTATTTTGATAATGAAGTGTTTCTTTTCAAAAGAAAAAGAAAAAAAAACCAAACAAACTTAATTTGTGCCACTAATGTCGTATAAAAGAATTATCCAATATGTATATACTGTGAATGCCATGTAATTTCGGTCAACCGTCAGATTTAATCATCAGTCAACTCGTTGCCCTCCATCGTACGGCTCAAAATGCATCGCCGCAGGTAGATACCATATAACCTCGAGTCCTCCGCCAATAATTGATCAATATGGACCGTTAGATCTGTTTTGCGACAACTTAAAAAGGTTCAAAGATTGAGACACTTAGGTCTACAACATATCTTTGTCGGCCGCAACATCTCTGGACCACAGGACTTCCTCCACATGGCCTCCAACCACCTGGTAAATTGTTTCTTTATTTAGTAAGTTCAGATGTTACTGTTTCATATATTTGTTGGGTCATGATTCCAAACAAGATAAGCGACGTTGAACTCTATAAAGATAACATAGAGTTACATTATTTTTAATCATGTTTATGTGAATTTTAAAATTTAAGTTACGTGATTAATTTTTTTTTTAATTTATTTATATACATGATTAATTAACAAACCCTAGAAGTTCTATAACCGTTTGCTCTTACTAGACATATGATTTCAAATATAAAGAACACACGGTAATCATTGTGTTAGCAGTTTTGATATAAATCTAACTGTTTTTATGACTAATATTGCATCGATACCTAACTTCGACTGTTGCGGTGGTTGATCTATGAGAGAGATATAGAGAGGAAGTCGAGGGTGACAATGGTGTCATATAAGATATCAAAAGTAATTTTAGTTGAGTCAATCCCGTTTGTGACAAACTGAAACGTTTTAAGAGTACTTACTGAGTCATGTAACAAGAATGATACATGGTTATCATAATGTTAAGTGTGAAATGTTTCAAAGTTGGTCATATAAGATATCTAAATTTCTAAAACGTGTCTCTTTTTGTTATGACATGTTCATTGCATATGTGTTAGTTGTCACATGCTTTGTTTATAACAAAGTGCATATATTATTGTCATGGTTATCCAAATTTGAACTTATTGTTTTTGGTAGGACAAACTTTGTGAAATATGTGGTGATGTCGGCGAGAAAGAGGCTCTACTAACTTGTTGTGAGTGCGTAAGTTCTCCACGTACTCGTCAACACATGTAAGATTTCCTGGTTTCTCTCCCTTTTCATAATTAATTACCACATAACGTATAATTTATATTGTTGTGAGTGCGTAACTTCTCCACATACTCGTCAACATATGTAAGATTTCCTTGTTTCTCTCTCTTTCCATAATTACCATACAACGTATAATTTATAGTATCTTAATTGCATGCAAATACAACACCGACATGTCAAATAATAATCACTGAAGAAATCCTCGCGAGAAGTATGAATGACATGCAACAAAATGTTCATCTACTCAATATGTTTCTTCCATCACACTTCTTATGAACCTCATATTTCCTTTAGCAACATGGCATCTCATAATTAGTGGTAGAACAAAAAATGTTTTAACGAGATGGCGTGAAATTTACAAGTGTTTTATGAAATTCCCGAACAAGCAAACAAGTTCTTAATGGTAACCATTATTTACAAAGAACTAGAGAAGCTAATTCTTCGATCATTCCTAATTTATTACCAAGAAGGATATGCATTATATGTAACGAAAAAATCAACGCTATAAGTCTAGAACATGAAGCACTTGCATAGTGGAGAGTTAGACGTTGTCATTCACGGGCTTTACATGAAGTTTCAGTGGTGGATCGAGATGATGGGTTAGATGGTCTTAGAACGAGCGCCATACTAATGAGTATTTGATCTCACATGTATCACATATGATGATTATGATTGTTGTTTATTTTTTCTTGTTTGTGAGATTTTTTTTTTTTTTTGGGGGGGGGGGGGGGATAGAAAAATCGATCTATTTCTAAGATCCATATCAGTTAGGGCACACTGAGTTTCTTTACATCAACCAAGAAAATGGGAGGTTGTGAAAGAGTAGAGTTGTTATATATGACCTTAAATCTTAAGTTAACACACCTAGCCAACAACACAGAATCGATCCTGAAAGAGTAGAGTTGTTATACATGACCTTCGAACCGTATAGCGTTTAAGACATATAGTTATAAACATTTTCATATCATTAGTACCATGACACAATTAGGGATTATGATCAAGAGAGCATATCCACTAAGTAAACTTGTAGTTATACCTAACCTTGCAGTGTAAGTTTGTAACTTAAGAAGTAGTTAAAGCTTAAACACATATATTGAACTCCAATTATCATTACTCTTGTACTTATTTAACAAAAATATACTTCCACATTATCTTCCATACAACCTCATCTTTAAATAAGTCTCAGTTGTCATGGTTAAGTGTAACACGCCACAATATAGTATGTTGATATTGACCATCTTTTTCGTTCTATATTATCGACATGCGTTGAATGGATCCATCGGTCCGTATGTGTATTGTTTATAAATTAAACTATTAAACACGCGTGATTTTTAAAATATCTCTCTCTCTCTTTTTAGATACTGCATGAAAGACGTCATGATGGAAGCACCATTGTTTTGGGTCTGTGATGAGTGTTCCATCAAAAGGCTGAAGCACTTGCCTCCTAAAAAGAGAAGTAATATACTAACATACATCTTATTCTTCTTTTTTTATTTATAATTTGTGCATGATTCATTAAATTATAATGACTATAGTATGTATGACATGATTTTGTCCTTTCCTTTGTGCCAGTTACTTTGCAAATGAGTTCTTCCAACACAAAGAGAAGTTAAAGTAACAGGAGAAGAATATGAGTAAAGTAGACCATCATTGATCGATCATGTCGTGCTTCTTTTTAGTGTATCAAGTCCCTTTACAAAAGAGGATGTAAGTTCAAGACTATTTTAATCTTCTTATTATTGATGTAACATGTGTGTCGGATGTTGATATCATCCAGTCACTGAATGCTAATTTATTTTTTTAGTTTTGTTCTTTAATTTCTACTACTTTTTATTAAATTTGAGTTGTCATCAAAGTAGCACTGGAACGGGTACGGGATCGGGGTACGGGGACGATACGGGAACGAGGAACGGAAAAACTCAAAATTCCAAGATACGGGTACGGCAATAAAAAATATAAAATAATAAAAATACATTAAACAAATTCCAAAAATACTACATCTTCCAAAGGTAATTAATTATCAATAATCAAATCATTTTCAAATTCTGGTTCATCTAGTGAGAGGTCGGCAATCGATAGAGAATTAGAGATGATGAGACTTGAGAAGCCGAATATGATAGGTCTATTTATTTAATGGCCGGTTGTGGAATTTGAAAGGGTAAAAACCCTAAAAATAAATGGAAACGGGCTGGATACTTCTACCAGATACGTCCCCGATATTGGAAACGTTTAGGAAACGTCCCCGATGAGTACCCATGGTGTTTCCGTCCCCGACAAGTACCCGAGACGGGTACGGCCACATAAATGAAGTCCCCGTGCTACATAGGTTGTCATGAACCCAGTGACGGTATATGCCTTGGTAAATTTAATTTTCAAACACTCAGACCACTCGGTGTCATGATGTGAAGAGGGAAGGGGAAGAATTGTGATAACAAGACAAGTGGGTCATGGTTTTGAAGGGGCAACGCTTGTGAGGATATTGCCTTTGGAGAGAGAGGGGCAACGCCCTACTGTGAGCAAAGACAGGGTGGTGTAGAGGCGTGGAGCACACTTTTTTCATGCCGCTACACCACCCCGCCTTTTCCCACACTAGGGCGTAGCCCCTCTCCAAGGCAATATCCTTACGAACGTTGCCCCTTCACAACCTTAACCCAATTTTTTTTAATTACAATCCTGCCCCTTGCCGTTGACCACATCCCTTCCCCCCCTTTTTTATGTGGAAGGCAAAGCTCACATTATTTATGTGGTGCCTATGTAGGAGGGTGGGGGATGTGCGTTTACCCTAACGACTCCTTGTAGTCTTATAAATAATGTACAAACTTTGGGTTATACAATCTTGGTGAACCAATCACATTAAATTCTTTTTTCTTTCTTGAGCTTTTCAATTGATTGGTTTTTTAAATCCTAAACTCTAAATCTAAACCCTAACATCTACCTTTGTAATGTTTGATGATTTGATCAGATCATTTTACTTTTTTGATTTTCAAATGTAAATTCAAAATTTTTTGACAAGAAAGGTTAATGTCCAACTTTAATCAGTTTGTTGCAACTAAAACCTGAGTATTAACTTAGTGATACTTACTTTGAAATTACACATCCACACCAATTGATGGTTTATTGATTTTTGTTAATTTAAACGCTTAAACACATCCACACCAATTGATGATTAATTGATTTTTGTTAATTTAAACGTTTAAAACTTTCTCATAATTTCAGCCTTAGGGTATTTTGTTTGATATATAGAAAAATCGTTCAGGTACAATAAGTTCATGTCAAAACATTTTATATATATGCTTTGAGTTATGTTTGGCTAATTGAAGTTGGAACACAAATAAAATTATACATACATGCCGGGCTCGCTTAAGTTTTTTTTAGCACAAAAAAATAATATACAGGGCCTTTTAATATTCGTTTAATCATGTAGCTTAAGGGGCTGTTTGGCTAAGCTTTTCAAAACTACTTATTTGCTTTTCTGAAAAGCAAATAAGTCAATAAGCTGTTTTGAAAAGCTTTAAAATAGAGCTTTTCAAAATGACTTATTTGCTTATTTGCTTTTCAGAAAGCAAATAAGCAAATAAGTCATTTTGAAAAGCTTAGCCAAACAGCCCTTAACTATAGACAACAAATTTTACCGTGAATAATCCCTAAGGCCCAAATGACTTTACATGAATTTTTCGACGGGAGAGATTTGAACTGGATGACAATATGATTTTACATATAATATGTGCTTTCTAGAATTTGGGGACCTAGAAAAAAATGAGGGCCAAAAGCTCTTGCTTTATTTCGCTCTCACTTGATCGTCCATACATATACAGAGGGTTTGAATTTTGTGAAAAATGATTATTCAAACCCTTGGAAGGAACTAGTATAGCAAAAATAGTAATGTTAATAATACTAGGAAAAGATTGGCAAATGAACTAGAAAAAAACGAAGAACAAATCATGTTTTCTTAAAAGTACGGATTGTCGCATTATCGAGTCATTACTACTTGTTGCAAGAGCTGAGAGAGTGTAACTACAATTCTACTTCAAAAGATAGCTGCCATTAGCTGTGATTTTTTCATATCGCTCGAGCATAAGTCATAGAGCAAAGACAATGTAACTACAACTCCACTTCAAAAGATCATTATGACTGAACTCCCTTTGATCGTGATTCTCGTTATACTAGTCACGCATTGAATGTAAAAGGTATTGTTGAGTTCTGACCGATTAAGGGGTGATTTTGAGGCTTCTTTAAGCCCGTAAGAAGCTAGGGAAATATGTGAGTATCACGACAGGAGGGGTTTGGATTGGGTGACAATATGAACAAAAAAGGATGTTTTCTATTTGGTTTCAAGGTTTCATTGCAAGGGATCAGTTTAGTCGTCGTTGGATATAGCGCCTGAGAAAGTAGGATGTGAGAATTATTCGTTGATCCCATAGATGACGTCAATGTTGAAGTAAAAGTGTTTCTCGCCAGGGCCATGCCTTCTAACATAAAGAGTAGTAAGACATTAAGGCACGAGTGGAATGACGGTGAAATCACTAGGGAGTATTCATGGTTCGATTTGAAATCGTGAAACCGCCTAAATCATATATCATTTGGTTTCACGGTGGTTTTTTTCTTTTGCGTTCAGTTGGTCGGTTTTGAAAAATCGAAACTGTAGTGAACGGTTTGGTTTACAGTTTATGCCAAAAACTGATCATGTAAAACTAGATCAGACCGTAACTCTTATGTATATTTTATTGATAATTTATGTTACACATCGTTAGTTATTTCTTTATGCGTTTGAGTTTAATATATTTAAAAATTCTTTGATAAAGTTTTGACCATTCTAAGATACATAAAAATACGCACTCAAAGCATTAATTCTTGTGTTCATGTTTTTTGGATTCACATAATTGGTTTGTTTTGTTGAATACTTGAGAAGAGACCGAGTTGTTTTTGTGTTAACATGTTATGTATTTGAACAACATTTATATTTCATGTATAATTTATTTTATATTTTTTTTTTTGAAAATAAACTTTCATTAAACCCAAAACACCGGACAAACTATCACCAAGACGGAGATAGAAGCCGAAAGCCACAAGAACAAAAGCGGTTACGTTACATCAGAGTTACTCCATCTATCCCAGTCTACGACATCACCTTTAAATCTATGCTTATACCATAGAAAACCTATAGTCTTGACGTCCGAGATCAGATCCACCACATGGGATTCCTTGCCATTGAAAATTTTCTCATTCCTAGCTTTCCAAAGCCGCCAACACGCAAGAGTAACTAACCCATGAATAATCTCTTTCTTGTTCCCAGACGCTCCACAAAGCTCGTGCATCTTTACCAAGTCTTGAACCTGAAACGCATAAATATCTGGGATTCGAAACCAATTAGATAAGCCGTTCCACATCCCAGCCGAAATCACACAACCTGTAAGAATGTGCTCCATCGATTCCTCTATGCAATCACACCATGCGCATAAACTGTTAGCCACTTGAATGCCACGCCTAGCCAAAGCTACTCTGGTAGGCAATCTATCCAAACTCGCCCGCCACATGAAAATATTACATTTAATCGGAAGCCACTTACTCCATTTAAAAACGAGAGAATCCTCATCCACCGTCGAACCCGCCATCCACTTTTTAGCCGACGAAACCGAAAACCCAACATTCTTCCCGTCGGCCCATTCCCACTTATCTTGTCTATCCTCCATAACAACCCCATGTAACAATTGTTCCAACTGTTGCCTGCTTTGGTTTTCTTCGGCAGAGGAAGGGAGCCGGCTCCACTCCCAGTTAATAATATGCTCACTACCATCTACCTTAAGCCGATTCTGAATGCAAACCTTCTTATTCTTTTCCAGCAAAAACAAAGACGGAAACATATCCTTCAATGTTTCCGAACAAAGCCAAGAGTCTAACCAAAACCGGATTTGACTACCATTCCCAACGACACCTCGAAGCACAGCATTTAACACAAAACCATCAACCTTTAGCTTGTTCCAACAATTCACATGAGTCTTCCACACCCCTGTTAAAGCATTATTGACCGGAGCCAACCCCCAAGACCGAGATGTACCGTGAATCACAGAAATCACCTTTCTCCACATCGCTTCCTGCTCATTATAATATCGCCACAACCATTTACAATTCAACGCTAAATTATTCAACTCCAATTTAGCAATACCCAGCCCCCCTTTGTCTATGGGCTTCGTAACCACCTCCCACGAGACCCATGACATCTTCCTAACCTCATCGGACCCTCCCCATAAAAAACGCCTAATCAAAGCTTCAAGCACGTTTATTATCTTCCCCGGCGCCTTAAATAAAGAGAAATAATAAGACGGTAGACAATCCAATACCGATTGAATTAGCGTCACACGACCACCAATAGACAACGTATTGGCTTTCCACTTAGATAACCTTTTCTTGAAAGTGTTAATTACCGGGTCCCAATTCGCCACTCTGTTCATGTTCGCATCCACCTGAATACCCAAATACAAAAACGGAATATTCCCTGCTTTACATCCTAAGGCGTATGCTTGCAACTTCAACTCTTCACTATCTACTCCCACACCAAATAAGACGGATTTATGAAGATTAATTTTTAAACCGGAGCATAAGAAAAAAATCCGCAAAATCCTTTTCATGTTATTAAAGTTGAAGTTAGACCAATCCCCCATTAACATAGCGTCGTCCGTGTATAATAAATGTGTTAAAATTGGCCCTTCACTAGTAATACGAACCCCATCAAACGCTCCCGTGTCACTTGCTTTTGTCATTAAACCAGAAAACGCCTCCATTAACAGAATAAATAAAAAAGGTGATATGGGATCACCTTGGCGTATGCCTTTCTGACAACCAAACTCGAAGGTCGGCGAGCCATTAACCAAAACCGCGGAGCGAGCCGACGCCAGAATACCACGAATCCACTCACACCATAACCGCGGAAACTCCATTTGGTCTAAGACCGATAACAGGAACTCCCAATTGACGTTGTCATAAGCTTTGTAAAAATCAATTTTAAACAAGAACATTTTTCCCCATTTCCTCGCCCACCCCAAAATCTCGTTTGCCATTAACGGGCCATCTAATATATATCTTCCTGTCAAGAACGCCGATTGATTCTCTGAAACAACTTTACTCATCACCATCTTTAACCGGTTCATCAACACCTTCGACACCACTTTACTAATGCACCCTATAAGATTAATCGGTCTATAGTCTTTCAACTCTGTCGGGTCCCCAACCTTCAGAATAAGAGTGATAAAAGACGAACTCACCCCCGAACTAAACCTGCCAACCGAATGAAAGTGCCGCATAATATCTAGAAAATCTTTCTCGAACATTTCCAAAACGTCCTTATGAATCTGAAATTAAACCCGTCAGGACCAGGGGCCTTATCCACACCACACCCGAAAACCGCTTCTTTAACCTCTTGCACCGAAAACTGCTTTATCAATCCTTCAGCATCGTCTCGTCCCAATTTCTTCAACCCGTAACAAATAAGATCCGGGCGACTATCCATACCTTCCTTGAACTTCAATCGAAAAAAATTCAACACCTCACGTTTTATAACATTAGGCTTCGTTTCCCATCTCCCTCTAACCATCAACCCCGGAAGGATATTTGCAGCTTTACGTTTATTAATACACCCATGAAAAAATTTCGTATTATCATCTCCGTCTGTTGCCCATCTAATTCTCGCTTTCTGTTTAAGATCTTTTTGATGAAGATAATCAATCTCTCTTAACCGCCTTTTAATCTCTACCATCACCCAATCTTCATCTTCCGAAAGGTTACTTTGTTCCAACTTATCATCCAAAACCGCAAGCTCCTTTTCCCACAAAGATTTATCCTCTACCTCCTTTGCGTAACATTCAGCTGCCCATTCCGACAAATGTGACCGAAGGCACCTAAACTTCATCATCAATCGCGTATCTGGGTCGCCAACAAAAACCCCATCATCTAACGACTTTCGTACCACAACCTCGAAATCATCACGACTAATCCAAGAGTTAAAAAATTTAAAAGGCTTCGGACCGAAGTTCCTAGAAACGATTTTTAACACCAAAGGGGAATGGTCCGATTTCTTCCTCTCCAATGCCAAGTACTCCGCATTTGGCCATTGCATGAAAAAATTCCAATTCACCCAAAATTCTATCAATCCGACTCAACTTGTTACCTGCCGCAAAAGTAAACCTTTTCCCTTTTAGCGAATACTCGTGAAGATTGGCTTCATCAATAAAGTTATTAAACTCGTTCGCCTCTGAAGAACTAAAAAAAGAATTTCGCCTTTCTTCTTCATATCTAACTGCATTAAAATCCCCCGCCACTGTCCATAACCCGTCTCCAACCCCCACCAACCCACTAATCTCTGACCATAAAAGACGTTTAGCCACCAGAGCCTGAGGAGCGTACACATTCAACAAATGAAAAGTGGAACCAGTACCTTTCACCTTACCCGAAACAAGCATAGAATTAGAAAACTTTACAACATCCTCCATTTTAAAAACCATCGGGTCCCACATAGAGAGCAAACCACCAGATCATTCATAATAAAAATCCCCTCTCCCCCAGAATCTCCCCAAATCCAATGAATCCACCACCGAAAACTGAGTCTCTTGAAACATAAGAAAACCAACTTCATGCTTAACACGAAGGCCCCGAACCCAATCCGCTTTGTCTACCCTCCCCAGCCCCCGAATATTAATTGACAATAAGTTCATCGCTCGACCGCTTGATAACCTTCATTAGCGATCGCCTCATGTATTTGAGGAACAAAAGTCTCAATATCATTAGCTCCCAAGGATTTTCCAAGCTTCACAGTTTCATCCACTTCGTGAGAAATAAAATCTACTCCATTCGGATCATCCACATTAATAACTACTCTTTCCACTTCATGATTTTCCTTATTACTTACATCCACAAATGCCTCTGAACTTCTGTTTAAATCCAGAGTCACGAACACATCACTCGGCACTTCCTCTTCCTCATTAACCTGCTTCGGATTGGCGTTCATAATACCGATTAGCTTATCTAGACCAAATATATCATTGTCATCCCGTAATCGCTTCCTTGGTCTTTCTAACGATCCACTTGACTCTCCCCGATTTTTGAATAAAGATTTCCTTCGAAACTTCTTTTTGGTAACTGATGTATTGGCCTTCGGATTCTCAACATTACTTGCCGATACGCAGCAGAACCGTCCCCAGTCTCATTCTGACAACCCAACCCATCTCCTATCCCATCCACAGCGGTTGTATCGTCACCATTACCATTACCAAGAATTTCTCCCATCTCAAAATCTCCATCAATAATGGGTGCCGACTTATAACTATCATTACTGACCACCTCCTTTTCTATATCACAATTTCCTGCCACATTTTCAATACCATCCATAGACCCCATATCAAAATCCTCAACGCAATCGGGGACCCATTCTCCGACGTCTTCATTGATCCACACATTCTAAAGACAACCCCGCCACCTAATGTCAAACCGATCCACAATCCTTCCCCGTGATTTACAAAGAACACCTATATAAGCATAAGAAAAGTTGTTATCTGAAGTCGTCATCCGAGCCGGTTGAACCACTTCCCCATAACGAGCACCCACCAAGTCAAATACTTCATCAATAGCAAGATGAATTGGAATCCCATGAACATGAAGCCAGGCAATTCTATCATTCGCCACCATAGAGCTACCATCCCAAATAACAAGGCTGTTAAAGATCCTCGACCACCACCCTTTATCCGCATAAAACCGCTCACAATCTGTTATACTTCTAAACACCAACAAAACAACATAACCGCTGACATACTTGATACCTACGGAGCCCCACCCTCCCGAATTTAAACATCCCTTCAATGAAGTTAGAGCTTTGAAATCTACTACCTTACCCATCAAAGATGAGCCATTCCACTCAGAAAAACCCCGAACGTTATCGTCAACATTGATCACTTCAACCGTGTTCTTGTTAAGTACCGAATCAAGAAAAGTTCTACCCCCTCCATTATCGAGCCGTGATGGCCTCGAAACGTTGGAGTTTACAGGAACGTATGTCGACGACCCTACCTTAGGGTTTGCATGGGTAGCATTCTCCTTCAAAATACTTTTACCTTTTGGCTCCGGCTTATCCTTGAATCTAGTCTCCCCATCTACAAATCTCGCCAAAACCACAAACAATTTATACGAGCCCATCCAAACATCCCCCATCTCCCCTTCCATTCTTTTCGCATCGATCACATCCCTGAATGATAAGAACGCAAACCGTTTCCCCCACCTATCCAACTTACGAGCAATATACGAACCCTCTAACGTACCAAAAGTCCCGAAAAACTCCTTGAGATCCGAAGACGAACACTTCGGTGGAAGATTGGAAACGAAAAATTTAGTGATTACCTTACTGTTACCGTCACCCTGCTGAGATCCCTTCCTTCCTTTCCTTGAGACGACATCCTGCCAATCCTCCGGTGAGTCGCCCGCCATTCTCAGAGTGGCTAGGGTTTTTGCTCAGCGGTACTGTTCTAAGTCAATAATATTTTAGGTGTCTCTATCACATAATTTTCGGGAACCAATAAAGGGCCAATCAGGTGTTAGATATTTTCGGGATTGATTTGGTGATCAAAGTGAATATTAATACACATCAAGCAAATTAGGAGGTGCGGGAGTGCATGCTTGTTTGAGTTATTATAATTCGAAGTGTACGGGCGGAGCCCGTACTCTACGGGGGTTACAAGGGGGCAACGCCCCCTTGGCCCCTTGGCCGGGGTCCGGGGGCATCGCCCCTTGGACCAGGGTCCAAGGGGGGCAGCCCCTGGCGGGGTCCAAGGGGCAGAGTCCCTGGCTGGGGTCGAGCTCCAGGTCAGCTTGGAAAAATTTATTTTGATTAAATTACTTTAATAAAACTGAGAAAATTTTATTTTCTGGAAAATGCCATGATTACGAAACTTCAAAACAATGGCAATTAGAGACATTTTTAGTGGCGGTTATGTTCTAAAAAATGAGATAACTGTCATTAGGCAGTTAATCACCCTGAACAAAAAATTTGTAGACAGTTTGATCACAATTCTTCTGGTTCAGATGAATTCTACACACATACCCTGGTTCAATTTCTCGAAAATCAGAGTTGTATCCGATTAAATTATTCGGATGAACCACCGAAATAATTTGATCTGAGAGTGATTACACGCCTCTCTGATCATCCGGTTTTCTGAAAATTCCCCAACATCAGGCTCACACATGAACATTTTTCAAACCATTAGGACCATCAACTGTGTAATTTTGAAACCATAAGAATCAAGTATGCAATATTTACAGACCATAGTAACCGATCCCATAGTTAACTCTAAACATTACATTTCTAGACAAAAGATCAAATACAAATAATGTTAACATACTAAACATACAAATTGAAGGAAAACCCAAAAAGACAAGGTGACATTTTTGTAATTACCACCAACTATCAAAGTTACAACCAAAAATACCTAAAAAAACACAATTTTTTTTTTAACATTTTTTATTAAAAAATCTCTACATTTCGTTAGCAAAAAAAAAAAAAAAAAAAATTTGGCTGCTACTAAAAGTAGCGATTTTTTAATAAAAAAGTTAAAAAAATAAAATAAAATAATTTGTGTGTTTTTTTTATTTTTTTAGATTTTTTTTAGGTTTTCTTGGGGGGGTTTAGTTTTTAGCATTTTAGCTTGGGTGGGGGGGGGGGGTAGGTTTTTTTTAGGTTTTTGGGGGTGGGGGGTGGGGGGTTAGGTTTTTTTAGGTTTTTGGGGGTGGGGGGTGGGGGGGGGTTAGGTTTTTTTTAGGTTTTTTTGGGGGGGGTAGGTTTTTTTTAGGTTTTTGGGGGGTGGGGGGTTTAGGTTTTTTTTTGGAGGTGGGGGGAGTGGTTAGGTTTTTTTAGGTATATTTGTAGAGTAACTTTGATAGTTATTGATAATTACAAAAATGTCACCTTGTCTTTTTGAGTTTTCCTTCAATTTATATGTTTAGTATGTTAAGATTATTTGTACAAGAACTTTACCCTACATTTCTAACGACAATTTTATCTCACGAGCTAACAAAATGCTAGAAAAGGAATACAACCAACAAGACAGGCTAAAAATTAAAGCTCAACCCAACATGGTTTTTCACTTTGTTGGGTGGATGGTCCGTCCCCTTCACCAACCGTGTGTCGCCTGTGGTTGGTGAGATCCAAAAAATATCCCCATTTTCAAACTTTAATTTAATATTAAAAACATAAAATATTAGCATAATACCCACTGATCTCTATAAAAACCTATAAAAGATTTTGCAGTAATAATCTTCTTGGCGTTCAATTGAAGCTTCTCCTATTTTCCTCAGCGGAACTCAAGAGCTCAAAGAACGTTACTATTCTTTAGCAGGCACTGAAACTTCTTCGAATCTTCCGGTAAAGAAATTTCTATCATCAAGCTTTGATTTGACTTTTAGGGTATCATTTTTTTAATTCTTGTGTTATTTTCAGCAGATTTACATCAAATGTGTTTGTTTCAAATTGTTGGATTTCGATGTGTATGTTGTTTATGGGTGCCCACCAACTGTTTGATGAAATGACTATGTAGCCAAATTGCTCTTTAGTTGTTAAGTATTCAAAGATCCATTTTGTAGCACCACCATATGCATTAACATTAACACCCATATTAGTTAATCTCCAACACATGTTTGCCTATATAGTTAAAATTTTAAATATGTCAATCATCCACTTGAAAAGATCTTTCTGACATATGCTTATCAGCAAGCTGTTTCATTCAATTTTGTGCTCTTTTCAGATAAAAATTAAGAGCTTGAATGGCAGATTCTCTAGCTCTGTTTACCACTTCTTTCTACTTTACTTTTGCCAGTGAGATAAAGTAAGCGTATAGGAGGTTGCCCATACATAATTTCATATTCATAACAATAAGATTAATAGTATTGTACCAGTATTCTGCTCTCAGTCTCTCAGGTATCCCTTCAAGCACCTCTGATTGCCTGTCAGACTGCAGTTGATTAGAGCTAGTTAAAGTTTGCTACTTGCAATCTTTAGTGACTTTAAGTAAAAGTACTATGATATATCATATCAGTGACGATAAGTTATCATTTTAATTTTGTTTGTGCAACATTTAGTGAATTTTAGTATAGGTACATAGAATATAACATGAAGTTGATATTTTAGGTGTACATTTCGTTTTTTTTTGGCAAAACCGGTTCGGGTTGTAAACCGAATTGGTTTGATCAAAGTCAGTTTGAGTCGGTTCGGGTCATAAACCGGTTATGGAGGAAAATATTCGAATCGGATTGGGTCGGGTTAAACCGGCTTTTCAAACGGGTGTTTCAAATCCGTTTAAGTAATGAGAGTAGGAACCGATATACAAATTGGCGGTTTGGGTCAAACAGGTTTCAATTGTGGTATCGGGTCGGGTTAGGAATTGGTTTGGAAATCCAAACAGGTTTTTCTGTACATCTAGACGAGCATAGGGGTGGCATTCAAGAGGATTGATTATTATGGGCTGAGGGCTTTTAAGAAATTATTTTGGATGGTTTTTGGTTATTTAAGAGGTTAAAGTTAAAGTGTTAAACAAGGATGATTAAAAAATGAGAATGGGAAATCACGCGACAAACAAAAGAAAAGGGCAGGTTTTTCTCTGGCTAACTGATTGAAAAACCACAACCACCGAATCGTTAAATTGCAGCATTGGATACCACCACCGTCTTTAATCTATATAAACAATATATTATTGCATTAGCCAACTAGGTAACCTGCATTACCTTTCCTACCATCAGAGGTATGTTTCATTTACTTTATGTGAAGGAATTATTAGTCAAGACATGATCAACGTGTTTGTACACAACTAAGCCTGGAAAAAGTAACCCATTAAGCTGATTTTGGGTCCATTTGGATCATAATAGTAAGTTCCTGGTTTGTTTTGATGGGTCAAAATGGGCAAAATTTAAAAGATGAAAAGGCTGGTACGGGTCAGAGTGGGTCTTCTCTTAGAACGAGTGAAATAGGGTTGAACAAGAAATCAAGCGGGTCTTTGAAATCGCATTTGAATGAATGAAGGGTGATGACTGAAAGTCTGAAATCGTCGATTCATATCTGAAATCATCTCACCCATAATCTATTAATCATCTTCTACATCAATCTCATCTGTAACCCTAGAGGTAAATTTTTTGATCTAATTTAGAAACTTTACATTGATCTCATATCTGAAAATGTGCTCTACATCTCTAGTTTTCCCTTAATTTGTTGGTATAACCTGATCTTAAATATTTTGGAACTCTTCAATAATATTTGTAGCAGTTTTTTATTTCTAATGCCCATCATCCTTGCTCACTCACCAAGTGTTTGTTGAATTGCCTAAATGAAATGGAAGTGGCTTTTTTTTTTTTTTTTTTTTTTTTTTTTTTTTTTTTTTTTCTAATCAATTTACTAGTTACAATGTGAGTTTGAAGCTCAATTAATTGTTGCAGTTATTTGATTTATAATGTGAGATGATATGTAAGTTTTGGTTATTTGATTTTGCGTCTTTGATGCTCAATTAATTGTTGTAGTTACTATATACCTACATTTTGAGTTGGTTTGTTCATAGTTATTAAAGGCACTAGGCGCACTCAAGGCGCGTTCATAGTTATTAAAGGCACTAGGTGCACTCAAGGCGCATAGGCCTCGCCTGGGGCCTAGGTGCAAAGCTCAAAAAAAGCAAGGGCCTGAGAAAAATAAAGCGCATAATGAAAAAAAAAATAAAAATATATTATGTATTAGAAAAAGAATACTATTCTTTAAATAAAATAAACAAAATCTATTATATAATACTTTATATCGTTTATTTAGTACCAAAAGTTCTAAAATATTAGTGTATTAGTGCAGAAAAGTAGTTTCCTTATATAAAAGTACGGATCTGGCTAGAATCTTGCCGGAATTTAGAAAATTTGGCCGGAACTCTCCGGAATCTAGGAATCTCGCCGGAATGTGCACCTGAACCATCACCTGGAGAATTAAAGCGCAATTTCCTCGACTTAAGGCGCAACTGCCTCACCTCGCCTGAAAAATGGGCCTAGGCGCAAGAGGCGATGACTTTTAACAACTATGGGTTTGTTATGATTTGATTAGGCTGTGATGTTGTATATGTGTATTTGAGAGCTGCAAATTGATATCAAGTATTAGATCATTAAACCCTAATTTATGTGAGTTCACTTTTTGGCATGTTTAAAGTGGTTAAAGATCTTGACTTTGATATTGAAGTAGTATTTCCGGTTTATATATGTCATGTAAAAAATTTAGGGTGGTTATTGTTGACTGAGCCTTAACAAAACCATTTTTAAACCGCCCCGTTCCGACCCGCGCATGATGTTGAAGTTGTTAATGGGGCGAAGATGTTCATCTAAATAAGTGAAGATGGATCTGCTGTTACCATCTTTCTTCTTTGGAAAATAACATTTTTTTAAGCCAATCCGTTCCGCGAACCCAATTTAACCCGAACCAAAACAACCATTTTCTAAGAGACCTGTTTTGACCCGAACCCGGATCAAAACAGGTTTTGACCAAATTGGGTTCGGGTCAAAACAACCTGTTTTAATTTTTAAATAGTATCAATCTGGGGATTTTTTTAAAATGTTTTTATGTAACAAAGTGGTATTGGAGAAAGGTTTTAAACAATTGTTATTTGAAAAAGATTGTTTAAAGATAAGAATGGCTGCATAAAGATAGATGTAATAAGTTATTGATGATGTTGTGTCATAAAACTATTCAGTTTGCATTGTTCTCTTTTACTAATTATTTATTGGGTTAGATTTTAATTTCATTCATCATAATTACAGTGATAATTTTTCATGATGACAGGTAAATTTGATGGAAGGGTTGATTAGTGCAAGAATAATTCCTATTCGCGGTTACAGCAGTCAGGGAAACACAGCCCTATTTCCAACACATACATCAAACAGAAGAAGAGTGTTTTGTGGTCCAATCAAGATGATGGCACCTACCAACTCATCCAACTCAAAAGCCGGTTCTGTTAAGCCAATAACAGCATCCTCATTAGGCCGATTAGACAACACATTACCTTCAAAAGGTATTTCATATAACACTAACCTCAATTAAAAATAATAAAAATATATATTCTAACTGGGGTCTCGTCAAACATTCAGAGGTTCTTGATTTATGGCAAAAGGCTGATGCTGTATGCTTTGATGTGGATAGCACCGTGTGTGTGGATGAAGGCATTGATGAACTTGCTGAATTTTGTGGAGCTGGAAAAGCTGTTGCTGAGTGGACCGCAAGGTGTGCTCAGTCAGTATTTAGATGGGTTTTCAGTAGGGGTGTGAATTTCTGACACAACCCGAAAACACGACATGAACCTAACACGAAATTCGTGGGTTTAGGTTTACTCTAAACGGGTTCGGGTCAGTTTCAGATTGAACCCATGAACCCGTTTAGCTAAACAGGTCGGGTTCGGGTCAACCCGGTCGGGTTGATGGGTTGTGACCCATTTAACCTTTTTATAATAATTATATATATTTTTTTTACAAAATGTGTTATGTCATAAATTAAATTGGGTGTGTATTTTATGCCATAATTATAACTTAAAAAGAGAAATTGACTTAATATTTTATAATTCAAATGTGATTGTATTATATACATTTGTGTTTTTTAGTAAGTTTTAATTCTAATATATTAATTTGCAGGAAATAATTAAAAAATTTATGTTGAACGGGTCATCTTCGGGTCGGTTTGAACCCGCCAACACGTGAACACGACTTGTTTAGCACTCCTAATTTTCAGTTTTAATCCATTTTTATACTTATTTAATTTTGTGGGCGCAGAGCGATGGGTGGTTCAGTCCCGTTTGAGGAAGCATTAGCTGCCAGACTTGATCTTTTCAAACCTTCATTATCAACAGTCCAAGACTTTCTTGAAAAGAGGCCCCCAAGGTATGCTGCTGTATCTTACCACCTTCATACGTTTTTATTTAAGTTCACTGTTCGTTCGTTCTTTATTTCTTTTTTTTTTCATTTTAAATTGGTAGACTGTCTCCTGGCATAATGGAATTGGTTCAAAAGCTCAAGGAAAGTGGTAAGACTGTTTATTTAATATCCGGAGGTTTTCGCCAAATGATCAATGTAAGTTATACAAACTTAATAATTAGTTAATAAAACTATATTTGTTGCTAGTGAAATACGGCATCTGACTGTTGACATGTTGTTTGTAGCCGGTTGCATCAATCCTCGGGGTACCAACTGAAAATATATTTGCTAATCAACTATTATTTAATGATTCTGGTGAGTTTACTGGATTTGATGTAAATGAACCAACTTCAAGAAGTGGAGGAAAACCAACTGCAGTTGAATTAATAAGAAAGGTTTTAAGTCTTTTTTTCTAAACATCCTGTGTTTTTGTAGTCTAAAATAACTTCAATGGTAACACCAAATGTACTTTTCAGGTTCATGGATACAAGACAGTAGTAATGATCGGTGATGGTGCCACTGATCTCGAGGTAATGACCATTTTGTTTGTTGATGAACTGTTGACTGGTAACGATACATTACTTTTGTTTTTACCTTTTTCTATAGGCTCGAAGACCAGGCTGCGCTGACCTGTTTATCTGCTATGGTGGGGTCCAACTTCGGGAGGCCGTTTCTGCAAAAGCCGATTGGCTTGTGTATAACTTCAAAGACCTGATAAACTCTTTAGAATAGCAAGCACTTTCTCTTATTCTTTTGGAAGGATTGATTATTCATGTGTGTTGCTGAGTGTTATAGTACAACATATTGTTCGGTCACTGCAAAACTGTCTGTAATAGTTTTTAACTGTCTCTATTAGTTTCTATTTTAAATGAATTATATAATATATAATGAGATGATCAATAAGAAAGATTGTTGATTGTTTCTATATTGTTAGGTTTGCTGTAATTTTATTGGTGGTTAGTATTTACAACTATAACAAGAGGTAAATTGTATTTATCCAATGCTTAAAATATTGAAAACCAACTAATTTAAAAAGGGTGTACCTATCTACACACCATTTTGCCTATTTACACACCAACAAAGGTGTTTTTTGTCCTTATATGCACACCCTGCAGTGTCGAACTGTGGCCAAAACGCGGCGTTTTGGCCCGGTTAACCAGACAAAGACTGACGGGTGTCTAACGGGTCTGTTGACCAGACCAAAACGCCGAGCTTTGGCCGCGTTTTGGTCCTATCAACCAGACAAAAGACTGACACCCGGTCTGGTTGACAGGACCAAAACGCGGCCAAAGCTCGGCGTTTGGTCCGGTCAACAGACCCGTCAGTCTTTGTTTGGTTAACCGGACCAAAACGCCGCGTTTTTGAGACATAGAATTTGAGACATAAACGAATGAATTTGAGACATAAACTATAACTAATGACATTCTTAATCTAATATACGTCAACAACAAAACGTCAGAATACATCTCTCTAACAAGATATATAAATCTTATAGATGAAATCCGATTATACTAATAGCTAAGATGGAGTTTGAGATCTTTTATCATCCGGTCTATTGTTGACTTGTTTCTTATAGTTTGACCCTCTAAACTGTCATTTAGTTAAAATATATATAAATAGATTACATATACTTTCTCAAAAACAATGCTTTTAAAACATGTTTTCGTTAAAATAACTCGAAAATAATTTTGGAATTAGGGGTGTAGGGTTGCACCCCTTAAGATTAAGGATTCGAGTCTCGCCGGAAACGAATATGATGTAATTTAAGGCGTTAAAAATAGAATTTGGGCATTTGGTCTTAAAATAATAGATTAATAGGACATAGCGATATTAGGGTTGTTAAAAAGTCAAAATTATGAGTCACCAAATTGACATATTTAGAATAACCCTAGACTGATTTCAGAGGTTACAAAAGGAGAAACCCCAAAGGACCCACTGAAAGAAATCCAGTCACCAAACTCCTTTTTGAGTTTTCGTCATCCTTCAATCAGAAATCGTTAAAAAGTAATTAGTTTATAACAACTTTTTCTCTTTCAGATCGTTATCTTTCTAACAGAAGCTTCTTCAACCATACAGTCTTCTTTCTGTTAGAATCTTTTCAATCATCAGCATTTATGAAGAAGCTCTTGCCGCTTTCATTCGCGTCTTCATCAAGAATTTAACCCAACAAAAACCCTTATACGAGGTTAGATATTATTATTATTATTCCATCATTCACTATCTCTTTTTTTATTATCATAGTGGATACATATATTTCTTTACAACAAGACAGAAACCAGACTATCTTAACAAAGTGACAATTAGGGTTTGAAGAATACTATATTGATTGATTTGTGGGTGTGAGCATTGGTTAGTGGTTAGAAAAATGGATAAATGGATGGTGGCAATTGCTGCTGGTGCTGGCTCTATAGCCCAGCATTTTAAAAAGTTTAAGCAGCCTGGTGAGCATATAACGTCGGTCCACGGTTCGTTTAATGACAAACCTGAGTCCCCGAAGCAGCCGAATGACAAGAAATGGCCCTTTCGTAGGTTAAAACAAGATGGTTCTGAAGTTACGGTTGAGGTTTCTCGAGGCGTTTATGGTGCAAAAGCGGCTGCTGCTAGCGAGTTTGATGAGGGAAAGTATGAGGGTAGTGATGGAATTTTAGTGGATGTGGAGAGGGGTGATTTAGTAAATGAAGCTTCGACTCCGAGAAGTAGAATGTCTTTTAGGAGTAGGAAAGTAAACAGGCGAACGGTTAGACCTTTAAGCTCGTTAGAAAGTTGTGTTATGGCTCATGTTGAGATGAAAGAATATCCATCTAGTTCATTTGCCTCACCTTCTATGATGACTGTGAGGCCGTTTTTTGTGACTGATGGCAGTAACGTAATTAACAGAGTGAGTGTGGACGCTAACGTTGTGCAAAACGGTTATGTTGTAAAGAAGCAGCAATCGTGTTCAGAAGAAAAAAACAGGTCTTTAGATGCAACACTACTTGTGTGTCTTGGGATGTCTTTCGGCATTTTATATTCGTTCATTGAAAATAAACGTGAGGTAGAAAAGCTGAATCGGTTGTTGAAACAGAAAGAGAATTTGGTTCAAGATCTTGAAGAGGAGATTGAGATGAAAGATTCATTAATCATGAGGGAGCTTACACTTGATGATCATAAATCACGAGTATTGGACGGTGGTTCTTTTGATGGTGAATCGCCTCGTTCTGTTTCACATGAGCATGATAACAAAGATCACGTTATTATACAGGAAAAACACAATTCTTTCAGTAAAATTGAGGCCGAGCTCGAAGCCGAACTTGAGATGCTTGAACTCAGTATGACTTCTTCCAACTTAGAAAGAAAGATTTCCAATCTTGCTGAGGTAACCAATCTTTAATTAATTAGGGTAAATTGTATTTTACGTCCTTTAAGTTTCAGCAAAATTTCAGGCGTTGTCCTTTAACAAACGAAATTACAGCGGATGTCCATTATGTTCTAATTTCTTTGCAGGAGGTGTCCTTTCTCCCTAAAAAGATTACAAATTTAAATGACATCCGCTATAAAGAAATTAAAAGATAAAGGACATCTGTTGTAAAGAAATTAGAACATAAAGGACATTTGTTGTAATTTCGTTAGTTCAAGGACAGTGCCTGAAATTTTGCTGAAACGTAAAGGACGAAAAGTGCAATTCACGCATTTGTTTATCATACTATTCTTTTTGGTGTATAATTGTAACGGGTCAATGTGATTCACGTGCAGCTTGATCCTGACTTTGAGGCAGGTGTGGCCGAGGGTGAATTAAGGGGTGAGAGGCTCGATGACGCCAATGAAGAAGATGAAAGGGGAAGCACCACCACAACTCATTCTGCTTATTATGCGGTTTCTCCACGAGAATTGAGCTTACGGTTACATGAGGTCCTTCAATCCCAACTTGAAGAACGAATCAGAGAACTAGAAGCACAAATCAAAGTCCAAAATCACAAATGTTGGAATGATTATTCAAGCAGTAATGCAGGAGACGAAAACCATGAAGATGAGCCTGTTGTTTTGAATCTATCCGGTGAAGCATTAGAAGCTTATAACGAGGCTTGCAATGAGTTTGCGAAGTTTGATGAATCAGATGAAGACTTCGATTATGATGGTGATAATGGAACACCGCAAAATGGTGGAGATGAGCAGGATTTTGATGATGATGATGATGAAATGGAGAAGCTATTGATAAAGCATATAGTGGAGAAAGCAAGACAAGGGTCTCCTGCAGTTTTGAATGCACAGAAAGCTTTTTTTTCTGAGTAAAGCTTGGAAGTTGAAAAAAGGTCATGGTTTTGTTTGTAAACAATATTATATAGATTAATGATAGTTTTGGCATAAGTAACAGCTAATTAGCAATTGTTTTAAGCTATAATTAAAGTATAGGTGCTCATTGGCATTGCTGTGCAGGTTTTGGGTAACACTTTAGATTGAAATAAGTCATTGTAGTTAAATAAATTTAACACAATAGACTTTCGACAACTTTTGACATACTAATAACTAGTTCATTTGAATAAATTGAGTTCGATAAAACACAATATACCAATATCGCTCTAATAGTATCAGTAGTAATAGTATTAAGTCTTTCTAAAACAAGTTAAATAAGCAATGTCTACTGATCATGTCGGCTATAAACACTTTTTAAGGATTTTTTTAAGTTGTAAAAAATAAAATCCAACTAAGACCCTGCAGTGTGGTTCACCAGTGGAGGGTCATCACCATGCTCACCTGAGTGTCACATCAGCATCCGCTACCACCATCCTCTTCCTCCACTATCCAAGGGTGTGGTTCACCATCCCCACCGACCAACACTATCCTCGCTTTTTTATTTTGTATTTTTATTTTTTTATCCAATTACTATCTGCCTTTCTCTCTCCTTCATGACAATTGTGAAAATCCATGGGCTTCACCATTCATTAATGAAGGGGGTGATGCTCCGCTTGTTGCTATGAAGCCACCTCAGTTCCACGAACCTCACAATATGGTCTTAACAATGAAACATTTTTCATTGTAAATGCATTAAATTTGAGTCTTGGTTCTAAGTATAATCTAAGAAAGGAACCAAACCCAACAAAGTTCATAGTAACGGTTCGGTATGAGATTAGTTTTGAAAATTTTTGTTCGTGTTGGACAAGTACAGTACTAGGTGATGTTCAGCTTGATTAACCCAACGTACCATTAACGTGAACATTTTTTTCTTCATTCTTGGTTAACAGAACAAACAACTAAACATCATTCGGTGTTGAAAGGCGAGAAGATCTATAAACAAAATGCCGTCATTCAAAAAGAGGAATCAATCTTTATATTCTATTAACCCCAAGAACACTAACTGTTCTTACAAGCATGAATGAAGTTTTAGCTGACTGAGACCGTAAGATGCAAAGTTTACATATTGCGGAGTTTAAACACTCAGAAAATAAACACTGAAAATAACAGACCATAATAAGCTCCAAACAGCAGTCCGGTTGAAAATAAACTCAAGTGCAAAGATCAAGCCCTTTTGGCAAAGTCATCGGACTCATCATTGTCCCTGTAGCTTCCTTCTACTGGACCATCAGCAGCAGCGTCGGCACTATCACTGGCAAAGCTATCACCGCCACCAACACCACCAAAGTTTTGGCTTTCACCGCCAAAAGCACCACCAGCACTGTCATAATTGTTTCCCCCAAAGCCACCACTTGCAGCCACATCGCCACTAGGACCATAATTGTTTCCACCATAACCACCACTTCCAGCCATATCACCACCACTCCCAGGACCATAACTGTTTCCGCCATAGCCACCACCTCCACCGTAGCCACCACCTCCACCATAACCACCACCTCCGCTGTAGCCACCACCACCTCCACCATAGCCACCACGGAAACCGCCACCACCTCCACCAAAGCCACCACCTTGTGGTCTATCATTGGCATAGTTCACTCTCACAGTTCGACCATGCAACTCCTGCAAATTTTGTTCATGAATATCATTTCTTAATACATATTGATCATAATATAGGCAAACAGTTATTACTTCAAATAGCATGAAAATAGGAACACCTCCTTTTCCAAAGTTTATGTTAATATTACTTGTTTATCCATTATCATTACAAATAATTGATGTTATCTGTTTTGAGTCCAAAGAGTCTCATTCATTCTATCTTTATGAAAGGTATTTTGGATGTTTGACAACGTCATTAACTTCTTCGATGACATATGACAATACAGACACTGCAGTTCCAATGGAACTGAAGGTGTATCATAAACCAATTAACCAAAAAAGCAAAAAACATAAAAGACAAAAATACCCTTTGATCCATCGCCTGGATTGCAGCAGAAGCAGTCTCAGCATCCGCAAAAGTAACAAAGCCAAAACCTCTAGACCTGCCAGTTTCTCTATCCATGATCACTCTAGCTGTTGCATATCATCAAGAGAAATTATCAGATAATATAATTTTACTTTAGAATCAGGTAATACTTATTGAGGTCCATAATCAAAAAGAAAAACCATAATGTAAGATGAAAAAGACACCTTCAATTCATACCAAAGATTGTCAATTTGTCACACTCATCAAAAAATCATGACAGTAACAAAATCTATTGGATGCAAGTATATAAAAATATATGTACAAATTCAAATGCTGTCTCTCTCTACCCTACATTAACCTCCATACCTTCATAGACTTCCCCATATGCGCTAAAAGCTTCGCGCAAGCTCGTATCATCAGTAGCCCATGCCAATCCTGTAACAGCAACAGCAACAGCAAGAGCCATGAACATCAACATGAACTCACAAACTTCTAACAAAAAAAACATCCTACTCGACTTCTATTTAACTTGAGATTACCTCCCACAAAAACTTTGGAACTCGACATGCATCTTATCATCTGAAAGAGCGATGGACTTGCGCTTGCTGCTGACATTTCATGGCTGATGTGCTTACTCACAGTCTGCCTTAGTATACTTCCAGCTCTGTTGAAAAACGCCATGGTTGTATCTTGCAACCTAAAATACAACAATTCAAAAAATAAATTCAGAGAAATTCAATAAATAAAAAAAAACCACACACACACACAGAGACAATCTTTTTCAGTAGCAAGCATGTAACAGAAAAAATACAAGTAAAAACAGAAAACAAGAAAATCATTTTGTAAAAAAGGCACCATTTTTTAGGTTTTTTAAGATGTTAATCAATCTTCCTTTCTAAATCCACAATTACTTTCACCCCAATCATGTCTAACATTTTGAACCAGATAAACGGAACAAATTAACATGAAATGAAACATAAATAGAGAAATGATCGAGCACATAGATTCTTAAAAGTTCTTAAACATGATAGTTGAGAACTACATCAAGCCCTAGAAAAAACCCTAATTGTTAATAATGGTGATCACAAACATATATAGATATATCACAGTAAAATATGACAAATTAACATCCCGAATAATGATTAATAACATAAAATACGCAAACGTAGTACCTCTGGTGAGATGATCTTTGTGAGTGATTGTGGATGAATAAAACCCTAGCCGAGGGCTTTTTGCAGCTGATAACAAGGGTTTATGAGATTTATAAGGGGTATTTTTATTTTCTAAATATGGGGTGTGAATCAGTGTTGATCGTTCGATCTACTTGGGGAGATCTAGACCGTTGATTCACGTAGAGGAGTGTGCGTCACGGAATACAGGACGAATGAATTAGAATAGTTCTGGACTTACCCCTGAAGTTCTATATTCTTTTCATTTTCACCTCTCATTTTCTATTACCGTAAATGAAAAAAAAAATTAAAATGTGTTGGTTTTCATACGAGTTAAAGTATAGTTATTAAGTTAGAGTTTGGTATATGAATGATCGATTGAAAAGGTATGAGATCAAAAATTAGAGTAGAGGCATGTATCGTGTTTGCAATTGTTTTGATTTAGGATTCATCGGTTGTGTTACAACTTGACGGAGTTGCATAACCAATAATAATCTAACCCAGTTGGTTAATCTTCCTAAATAGTTGAAAGCCGAAACCCAAATCAAGTTTGTTTATTGGGTGATTTGGATGAGACATTGATATCCATTACTTGGTTACCGAAAGCAAGGGTGTAGCATAGAAGGGGCAGCCCGGGGGGGGGGGGGGGGTCCCAAACTTTTCGCTCAGTAGTGTCCGGTATGTATTTTTCGTATAGAATTATTTAGGTATATACGTTTTCGACCCCCCGATTTTATAATTTTTTTAGATATATACGTTTTCGATCCCCGGTCGGAAATCTTAAGCTTCGCCACTGACCAACAGGGCCGGCTCCAAGAATTCAAGTGCCCTTTTCAAGCCTAAAAAAAGTAGCCCAATCTATTTCAACCACCTTAAAATTGATATAATGGAGTAAAAAAGGAGACCCTTGGAGTTGAACCCAAGATTTGGGTATAGATAAGCACAGAAACCAGCTGAGCCAAATCAATATTTTGAAATATAGGGGTTTTATAGTCTTTTATATACATATATGTAGTACTAGGCTATCACCCGGGAACATCCCGGGTTAGGAAAATTTAGTTTTCGACAATAAAAGGTACACAAAGAACATATTGAAAGTCGTTAGTATCTTCTCTCCCTTCTGACAATAATTTATTTGTTTCGTTTCATCAGTATCCTAAATTTGTCTACATATGTATTCATAGTTTTCGTGTAAAGCTTATTACCTTTTAATTGTTATTGACATCTGAGTTAAAGGTTGTTTCGTAAACACATAGAAAATGTTATATTTTTTGTTTTTTAATTATTTTATATTACACTTTTAGTTGAATTTTAAACTAATAAAATTCATAAACACGCTATAAACGTGTCCTAGAAATTTATATGTATTTTTTTATTTTATTAATACTCATCGATTAATGTTAAAGTTAGTAATTTAATCATTTGACGTCATCCGTACACGACAGATCATAAGTTGATTACATTGAAAGGAAAAAAAAAATATTGATTAAAAAGGATGGATTTATTCATATATATTAAAAAAACATATAAAGTTCAAACAACCGTATCAAACAAACGGAAATATTCAAAATACCTATTGGTAAAAACATAAAAATCATAACAGCTTATTTAAATTAATAGAGATATAAGCTAAGTATCTTTCTTGCTAACTTTGTCCAAATCCTTGAAATTACTTGGAGTTGAATACTTGTAGACATCAACCAATTTACGTTTGTTGATTGTATTGATATCACATATGGTGTTAGCATCATCATTCTTAACACTTGAATGTGACTTTTTTTATGATAAATTCTTTATCATTGCCCTGAAACAAATGTCAAAATTAAGTAACTAATAATAGAATTAAATATAATGTAAATATTAATGTATTAATATGAATCATGTATTGAAAGGTTGCTCATGGATTCAAAATCTAGAATGATATAAGTGAATTTTTATATATAACCAGAAGTTAAATGATTCCAGGTCGCCAAAAGTCACCTGTCGCCGGAGTCGGTGAAGAGATTGGGTTGTTAAGTTGGCCCCACATATTTATTATTTAATTAGTTTTTAATAGTAAGGGTAATTTAGTCGTTTTACATGGACTTAACTGGATAGATTAACCTCCATCCAGTCAGGGGACTATACGAGTAACAAACGATGAAACCACAAGGGGCACACATGTAATTTTAAAAAGTTAGGGATTAAACGTGAAATAATGAAAAACCACATGGACTATCCGCGCAATTAACTCATTTTATTTGGATTAAGATTTTTGTCTTTTTCAATACATATAATGACACTATATAATCATGTATGTAAATGTTTCTTTTATACACGGGTTGAATAATGAAAATGAGATAATTAATAAATCCCTAAATACTCCTTACGACTTAAATTGGGTTTGACCGTTGGCCAGGTATTGTAATTTTATGAAATGAAAACGATCAAAGCATGCTTACAACGTAATTTAACAAAAAAATGGTTTATAAAGTCAAGCACAACAAATGAAATAGAAAGAAGTTGATGTTGGTGTATATGTTTTGAAGTAACTAAAAAAATCTAACATATCAAAAGTACTTCACCAGCATCTTCATCATATAATAACACCCGGGAATGCTTCCCGGGTTTGAGAAAGTTATTTTACAGGTACTTTATGGTTAACATCTTAATTAAATAACCTAAAATAATTTATACAAATAGATATGTTATAAAGATGCGCAATGTTAAATAATGCCCCTTTTCTGACGCGCGTTAAAACAGGTGTAAAAGGATGTTTCAGATCATGATCATATGATAAAATTGCTCATATGGATCTAATATTGATCTTAAGCACTAAAACAATAGCAATATCATCACCCCATGTCACTAATGTTTGCAATACGAATCTATAGTGAAGTTAAAATTTTTATTTTGCTGGCATGTGGGGTTTCAAAGTAGCAGTACTGTTGCATATAAGGCTAGACTTGCATATTTGATTATAACTTTTAATAAGCGGATCCTGAATGGAACTTCTCCAAAACAAAGTAAGGTTAATTTGTAACGTAACCGTGGCGTACCTGATTTAAAAAAACCAACCTAGATAACATGAGATGCCTGAATCTTTTAGCACGACTATAAACGGAGGTGCCTGATCATAAGAATTTGGTTTTTGAACCTATTTGAACCATTTGACCCGTTTCTTTTAAACAAATGTTCTATTTATCAGTGTCACCCATCAAATATAAAACAATAATCTAACATTTGTCTAGTAAAACTATTTTTTGGAGGTTTTCATGGATTTTAATACATGATGTAGTAATAGGAGGCAATATGCTAGGTTTAAACATGATGAACCATCATATCTGTTCATATCTCTAATGGGTCAATTAGTTAAATTTGCAAGAAAATGCAACGTACAATTCAATTTTTACCAATACATGCAAAAGAAAAAAAATTGTAAAATAGTATTAAGAATAACCCTACATGATGGATTTTCTTTCCACACTACTATTATCTAATATTACCTTGGTAACTTGATTTGGTTAACACAAAAAAATGATCAGTATCTAAAATTCCCTACACTAACTCCCTTATGTCTTTTGGAGCATGCTTTCCATCATTAATATTTGCAAAGGTCTTAGCATTTAACTGTACAGCTGCAAAAAAAATAAAAATAAAAAAAAATAAGGGACATACATTTTGGTGGCATTTCAGGCACATTTTCAAAATTAGTTCTTAACTTAGTGATATAAGAGTATAAACTTGAATCTTGCGGGAATCGTTTTTTACATAGGCTATGTGAGAGGGATCTGGCGGATCCTCTCAAGAAAAAAAGATGTTGAACGTATAGCTCAAATAAAGATTATCGGATTATATATCAAGGGTTTTAATATCCAGTTCGACTATTTTTTACAATTTTATAAAACGCTGTTAACTACGATTTTGGAGTGATATGCCGAACCGGTCCGGTTGAGTGGGTTGTCAGGCTTGGTTTTAAAAGGCGTGCCTGAGGCGCGAGGCGAACTAAGGCGCAAGCCTCAACGCCTTTGGCTACATAAGGCACATGTAATACATGAAGCGCACAATTTTGGCAGGAAAAAATCCACCGAGGCGCAAGCCTAGCGTATTAATAAATTTTTTATGTGGCAAACTGTTATACAACATGCTTTTTGGGTTGTACATCTATGTGATTTCAATATTAAAACATAAAATTTAGTGCCTAACTATTGGGTAAATGGTGCTGGGAACCCATACAAAATATAAATAACAAATTGTATAATTATTTGCGCCGTATGTAAAAAAAAACGGTGCGCTTTTACGTTTGGTGCCTCGTTTTTAGACCTTGTCACTTTTGTGGACTTCTTGCCTTTTCAAACCAAGTGTACATGTATATATTGGGTTTTCACGATTTAAACTGAATTTTTATTTATTTTCCGAAATCATTAGTTCGTATTTAAAAAAAGTCAAAATGGTTAAGATAGTTCATGATTATACTACAAATTTACTATAATGCCACAAACAAATAAATTATAAAGAGTAAATTACCGGGCTTAGGGTTTGTAAAGGGGTTGGAACTTGTAATCTGACCCGTACTCTACCATATGCAGCCTGAAGTCCTGAACCATCTAACCTGTACTCTACCATATGCAGCCTGAACCATCTAACCCGTCTACCATATGCAGCCTGAACCATCTGACCCGTGCTCTCCATATGCAACCTTGCAACCTGAACCAAGTAACAAAGCCATTCATATTTATTATTTACTAAAGCTCCAGTTGTTGCACCATATGCATGTTTACCAGTCATATAATCAATAAATTCAACTTTTTTGACCCATATACAAGTATACAACCCATCAATTTTAACACCTATAGTCTGAAAAAAAGGTTTCCTTATGTAGTTTTAGCTTTTGAGTATTAGTAACAGAGAATAAAAAGCAAACTCCAAAAATAAGTAACACAAGGTATATTTTTTTATAGACACCATGAAAACATGACTATATATAATAATAATTTAAATAACAAATATTCTAGATGAAGAGATGTTATGTACCCAGAACTAAAAAAAATGGCAAATGCCAACACCATCTAATGTTTTGTTTTGGTTCCCTTCACTTTCGGAAGAAGATCTTTTCCCCCCAACTTAAAAATTGCTCTTACATTGCATCTAAAGCTTCTTAAAATATCACAAAAAAATTAAAAATACCAAAAACAACACACAGATTGTAAAAACCCTAAAATCGAAGGAAAGAACAACTCACGGAAATCAAAATTTATTACCTATTTTTGAAACGAACGCTACCTTCAACTGTAGCAAAACCAAACTCCACCCAGAACCAAATTCACATAATTAGACTCCAATTTAAGAAAACAAAAAAAAACTTAAAATAATTCATTCAAAATCCCTGATTTTTAAAACCCACAAAACCACCAAATTACCTCAAACAATTAAACTTTAGCAAAATTCAACATCAATTTAACCAGAAAAGTGAACCAAACCCTCACAACAACCAAATTACCCTCAATCACATTTGCAGACAACAAAAAAAATCAAATAATTTTTAAACCCACAAAAACCAGACCAAATTACCCACAAAACTTAAACCTTAATTATGCTACTGTAGACGAATCGGTATTCATGCGATGAAAATGAAGTTGACCTTTTTACAAGAAATATATATATATTTCTTCTATATAACAGCATCATATCAATTGTTCGATTTAAACCTTCAAACAAATGCTGAATCTGGAAAAAAATGAAGAAACATTGATATCTAAAATCTATGAAATCTAAAAAATCAAAATAAAAATGAAGTGTTAGAACAACGATTAACGAAGAAAGAAGAAGAAGCACCTGTGTTGATATTTAGGGTTTGTAAAACGTGGCGGTGACAGACAAATAACCAAGATTGTGATGGTGGCGATTAAAGATGCCGATGCTAGGGTTTTGTAAAAGAAACGTATCCTGGAAGCGGCTTGAATGAGAAGAATGAGGGAATTAGGTTATTCCATGATTTATATACCGGGTCAAACCATGCGGGTATGGATACCTGTAACGCCCTGTGTTTTGCACTTTCTATTTATAGCTTGTCTTACTCGTGTTGCTAATTTTGGAAGCTTTGTATCATTGTACTCGTTCCTTCTAGTACTCGTTGTAAACTCGAGATTTTGATCATGAATGAAAACTTGCATTTCCTTGTTACATACTATACATACACCATAATACGATTAATCATGAGATCATTTGATACTTCTTTGTGATACTTACAAACATATGTTGAACTTGTAAATATGTGACATATACTTGTTACTTACAAACATGTTACATACTTGTACATTACACTTTTTGCCTAGTTAAATCATGTTTTATTTCATATTTCACCTTGTTACAAGTTAGGGGAAACATTGTTGCATATTATTACACAACTTAATTAACAAAATTACTTATTATAATGTTTTAAAAAAATAAAAAAAATAAAGAAATATGGCAGCCCAATTCAGCAAAATTCAGCCCCATATAGTTGGGTTTTGTGGGCTAGTTTCAAGGTGTAACCCCTTCTAAACACTTCTAAAGCCCAACCCATTGAAACCCTAATCCTTCCCCCTATAAATACCACTTATAACCAGCCTCCCTACCACTTTTGCAACACTAAAAACTCTCAAAACATCCTCCAAACCGTAGCTGAAAGCAAAGGTTCGAGTAGATTGACACCCCTTCACGAAAATGAGCATAACTCACTCAATTCTTATCCGATTCACTCGATTCTTTTTCCTACTTGCTTGTATAATCATGGGGTTCGATTCCTAGACTTCTCCTTGGAGAAATCAGACCTGGAAATGCCCCGAAATAGTCCATAAACTTTCTGTTTGTTTTTATGTTCATCAAAAACTTGTTTAAATCTATGCAACTTGTGTCCAACACATCTCATACCTATGTCCTAATGCTTACAACTTATCCCATGGTTGGTTAAGCTTAAAAACAAGGTTGAGACATCTAAATCAGAGGTTAAAACCTCATAAACTTTCTGTTTTTAATTAGGGTTTTACCCACAAGTAATGTTCAAGTGTGAAACTTGTTGAATGTGTGATGGTTGGATTAGCTTGGGCTATCCTTCATAAGAATCCACTCATTACTTGATGTTTTGCTATAGATTAGTTGTTGTTAATACCTTGATACTTGTATGTTCATGACCCTCCTTGTTGTTTATAACAACAAGTGTAGTGGTGAACAATAGAGGTGCCTAAATGGAAGCTTGTTCTTCCTACCTCATGTATGTATTCTATGACACAAAGAGGTACCTAAATGGAGACATTAATCTCCTACCTCATGCTTGAATCATAAGACTTGTAAAATATATAATATCTAAGTTATTCTATATGTATACATCTAAGTAACTAAGACTTGATGATGACTTAATAGTTATTTGTTAAGTGGACGTTACATCATCTATGACCATGCCCTTGTTACGACTCTAATGGATCTTAGAATCCATGAAATCATACCAACTCTTTTGAGTTTCAATAGTGTCAAGAACAAGAGTTATGCGTACAAGATGATTATTTTCACCTATGTTACTTTCTATATATTAAAAACTCCGAATCTATAATCTTCCGTTATACGCCAAACTCACACACCTACGTTTCCTTGTGTAGAAGGACAAGGTGCTCCGAACTAATTCATCTACAAACTTGCTCTCGGAATTTCAAGTCACCACTTGTAAACCGTGAGTATACTCGTATTTCCCCCTTTTTACTTTTACCACTTTTGGGGTGTAACATGTTTACCTATTAACTTACACATGAACACTTTATTAAACACATGAACGTTCCTATAACATGCTTGTATACGTGATGACTTGATACTTTAAACTTGGGTTATTCTTATGTGTTGAACTTATCATTAACTTCGTACGAGCCAAACCTTGACATATGTAGCGCTATAGGATTAACGACCCGCCCGTAAACTTGAGGTTATGTCTTGAGCATATTGCGTTTTCTTGGTTTGATATGTTAGACACATGCCATATTTAAGGTTTATCTTGAATCATATGCTTGCCATGAGGAATTGATCACACTTTTTAACTTATGCTATGTACGTACCAAACTTGTATACTCGCCTTTGCTTTTGCATTGAATTGTATTTTTAAACATGTTACAGGTTGATGATGATGAAATGAAAACGGATAGCAAAGATGCCTAAATACTCACTTAGACGTTTAGGTTTAAAGTGTTGTATCAATTTTGTTTATGTTATGTTGAACAATGTTGTTATTTGCTTTTCTTGTAATGTTTTGACATTTATTTTGGAAATGAAATTTGGATTATTAAATTATTGTCACAAATAGCGTTATGATGTCTCGAGCAATCTTCACACTTCGTCTCATCCCGATGTTTCCGCCATTGGTTGGGGTGTGACAATACCATAGCGGATCCCGTGTGAAACATAAGGTTTCTCACATTTTTCCCGCCAAAAATCCATTGTGGTTGCGCCGTATGTAAAAAAAAACGGTGCGCTTTTACGTTTGGTGCCTCGTTTTTAGATCTTGTCACTTTTGTGGACTTCTTGCCTTTTCAAACCAAGTGTACATGTATATATTGGGTTTTCACGATTTAAACTGAATTTTTATTTATTTTCCGAAATCATTAGTTCGTATTCAAAGAAAACGTGCCTCTCGAAATCACGGGCCCTGGCCGGTGGTCCTCCTCGCACACCCCAGGGCCGCCCCTGCTGACCAAAAGAAATGAAACTAATATAGCGTGAAAAAAATAACACAAACACCATCTCGATAAAAGTTCATGCACCTTCTTTGTCCCGTGGGCATACCTGTCTTCACCTAACAACCAAAAATCTACCACCCCTCTATGACAATACACCTTTTTTTATTTTGTTTTATTGCCAGATGTGTTGACAAACACCGACCTAGAGAACCCCTAAAATCAAATTTGTTTGACTTTCTTTGTTTTCCTTCCCGATAATTTGTAGTGGAAATTCAAAATTGCTTGGATAAATCTGAAGTCGTGTATTCACTTTCAAATCAAACAACTGGAGTGGCTACCAATCTTTGATCGCATAAAATCAAAATTGATTCTAGATTTCTGTATGAGAAATTTGGTTTATAGAATTTTTAGGGATTCTCCCGAACTGGGAATTCGTCTAGGGTTTTTCAAAATCGTTTGAGAGAGCTTATTTTCAGTTTTCTCCTGTTAGTCCCGATGACATTCAAATAAGCGTGCACTCTTATTTGTATGTCACACGCAATCTCAAATTACACTAAAATATCCAACATAATTTATCATATATATTTTTAGCTTTTTACATTTTCAATTCATGCTTTCTTCTTCATTTATGCTACACAATCACTTGCAAGTACTTTATTCTCTATCTCTCCGTTTAAACACACAAATAGTTAGTAACCCTCAATTGATAAAACTACACACACAAATCAGTTGTGTGGTGAAGCTGAGTCATGTGTGTTGTTGCTTCCTTGTAGGCATCTATGCCTTTGTACACTATGTGTTTTTTTGTTGATATTTGCCCTATTTGTAAATCTGCTAAGAACATTAGTGTTCATGTTCATTTGTCATGATGTCGTTCTTTTTATTCTTTCTAAAAACTTCCTATATTCATTTGATTATTAGAAACAAAACCATGTTTATGCATGACTCTGACTGCGGTTGCGTGGTGATGGTTGGTGTTGTGGTGTGGTGTGGTGGCGACTGGGTTAAGGGCTAACCGTTGACGAGCGAAGGATGTCGTCGGATGGAGATGGTGGAGTCAACTGCCCCCTGCGTCTCCGCTGGACTGTTATTCCATTGAAGGTGATGCTGGCGATGTGGGATATGTTGATGTCGTACGTACTCGATTAGTCATTGTCAATATAAGTTGTAGAGTAAATTACTTTTTGAGTCCTTGTGTTTTAGTGGTTTTAACCATTTGAGTCCAGTTTTTTTAACAAAATTGGACTTAAACCTTTATAAAATGAACAAAATTGGACTCGGAGTGTTATAAAATAAATAGCTAGGGACTCAGGGCGTTAAACTTTTTGATTTTGAACTCAATTGGTTAAAATCACTAAAACATAGAGAGTAAAAAAATAACTCAAGAATAACAACCGCTGTTATTATGCATGAAACCTTATAATCCTAACAATATTGTGGGATAAAACAAAGTTGAATAGAGAATATTAAATATTAATATAAACACATGCCATCATCTAATGGTGCGAACAACTAATTTTAGGGGTGAGTAAAAGGAAAAACTCGATCATTACCCGACTCGACCCGAGAACCGATTAAACATAAAATACAGAACCGATTCATTACCCTAAATATAGGGTCGGTTCCGGTCCATAGGTCCAAGTCGGGTTTCACCATGAAAAGAACCGAGAACCGACACTATTTTATATGAAAAATTGGAACCGATCTAAATACCTAGGTACTTGGGTTCAGGTCGGGTTGGGTATATTTTCAGTTCGGTTCTCGGTTATTTTCGGTCCGGGCCTAAACTTGCTCACCCCTAACTAATTTAGGGTTAATTTACTTTATAGGTCTCATGTCCAAAGGAGAGTAAGGGGCTATTTGACAACTTCTAAATGGTTAAGTGCTAAACTAGTAAGAAATCTGAATTATTAAGTGTTGAACCAGTAAGAGGTCTGAACCATTAAGAGCCAATATAATGCTTAACTGTTCAGAGGCAAATGTCTGACCAATTCAGATTAGAGGTCTTAACCATTCAGACTCAATACAATGCTTAACCATTCACAGGCAAATGTCTGAACTATTTAGATATTTGTTCGTGAAACAAACAGTCTAAAACATTAAGTACTGAATCAATAAGAGGTCTGAACCATTAAAATGCTTATTAAAAGCTAAACAAACAGCCTCTAATTTAGAATATTTGGTGTAGAGTAGAGTATAGTTAAAAAAATTCTAAAGGTGCAAACAAGTGTTAGCCTCTTATCATCTAATTTTATAAATGAACCCTTTGGTCTAGAAAGATGTTTAAAAACCCCAATATAAATATATAAATTTATAATCCCTTTAGTTTCAACAATAGATTCCTTTTGTGAAAGGGCATATCGACTTTCTATTGTAGTCTAGGGGGAAAAGAGTAGAACGCACAACTTTGTGAGCTAACCCGTCAAATGACCGGTATGCCCCGTTTGTTAACCCGAATGATTCAATCAAGGTAGAACGGGAAACCGATCATTTCATTTCAGGTCTCACTCCAGTCTAGTCTCCCCAAATCTTACAAACTCCAATCAAATCCACTCATCATCCAATTCCCTATTCAAAACCCTCAAAAGTTCCAATTTTTACACCAACCCAGATCAGATCATGGACCAAACCCACAGAAAGACAGGCATTCTCCACACCCTAGGAGAAGAAATCATCAGAATCATAACCCCTGTTTCTATCTGCATGCTTTCAGTGGTCATTTTAGTCTCCATATTGGACAAAGATTCATCACTCTCTTCTTCAGTCTCCACCATAGCCACCATAGCTTACACTGAAACCACATCTGATTCAGAATGGGATAAGTTCAAAGGAGCACTCTTGAACTCACTTGTCTTTGTTGCTGTTGTGACAGTTGTCACTTTCCTATTGGTAGTTCTGTTCTACTTTAATTGCACAAAGTTCTTGAAATATTACATGGGTTTCTCTGCTTTTCTTGTTTTAGGGTTCATGGGTGGTGAGATTGGTGTTTTCTTGATTCAAGTGTATAGCGTTGCAATTGATTGTTTTACTTATCTGTTGTTGCTCTTGAACTTTACTATTGTTGGGGTTTTGGCGGTTTTTATGTCGAAAATTCCCATATTTGTGACTCAATCTTATATGGTGGTTATTGGAGTTTTGACTGCTTATTGGTTTACTATGCTGCCTGAATGGACCACTTGGGTTCTTTTGGTTGCCATGGCTTTGTATGATCTTGCTGCTGTTTTGTTACCTGGTGGTCCGTTACGGTTATTAGTCGAGCTTGCTATATCGAGGGATGAAGATATCCCTGCCCTTGTTTATGAAGCCCGGCCCGTAGTTGATCCTAGAAGTAATGCCACAGTTCAAAGAAGGGTATGGAGAGATAGACCGGTTAATGTTGAAGCACAAACCGGGACCCAAACTGGCACACAAACCGTTGGAAGTTCTCAAAATGTTGAAGAGGGTCGCGTTCATGAGCTATCGGTTCCACTGATTGAGCGGCTTAGGGAGCGTGGCGTTGAGCCTGAAAGCTTGGGTCTTGAGGGGATTGGGTTGGCTTCAACGGGTGCAATAAAGCTCGGTTTGGGGGACTTTATCTTCTACAGTGTGTTGGTGGGAAGGGCTGCAATGTATGATTTCATGACGGTTTATGCTTGTTATCTTGCTATTATAGCTGGGCTTGGTATTACTCTTGTTCTTCTTGCTGTATATCAAAAAGCTTTGCCTGCACTTCCTGTATCTGTCATGCTTGGGGTGTTGTTCTATGTTTTGACTCGGTTTTTTCTTGAAGATTTCATCGTACAATGTTCTTCAAATCTTTTGATGTTTTAGTATGTTGGGGTATACGACTTTATTTTTTAAAAGATCTTAGCAAGTTCGGATATCTTATGTGTTGTCTGTCATTCATTTGAACATTTCGGCCGCGTGAATACTAAATATGAATAGGAATTTTTCATGCTTTTACACTTATGCTTGTTTTTTTTTTTTAAAGTTTACTCATGTTCCTTTCTGGAACTACTGTGCTTAAAATTAGGCGACCTGCCTAGCGCAAGCTGCCCTTTAAGCGGTTAGCAGGCTATTGGCGGGCCCTATGATTTTCTGTTTTGAAGCACACTTCATTTGCCTTGGCAGGTTTATAAAGGCAGAGGCTGCATGTTAAAATAACACTGTTTCCCTCAGTTCTACAAACTTAACCTTTTGGATCAAAACATGATAAAACTGACCTAATATTTGCATGTTTTTTTTTTTTTTTGGAAAATTTCAGTTTATTGAACATCTTACAACAATTATATTCTTAGTCATGTTAGTCGATGACACGCTAATCTATCACAACAATTATATTCTTAGTTATCCAATCGTCAACAAGCCTAATTCAACTCTTATAACCGTGAACCATTCCTTCATTGCGAATCTGCAATAAACCCATTTGGTAACCGTGGTGTTTGAGGTCTGAGTTCATCTTCACAGACCCATTTGAGTTATTTTTTGTCTTAATTTTTTTTGAAAGTTATAAGCAAAAACAAAGATGGTTACTGCAATGTAGAATCGAATGGAACTTCTTTGCCTTTTATGCAATTTATCTTATTAATGATTGAGAATGGATGTTTATCAGCCGAATCATAATTGATTCTTTGATAAAACTAGTTGAAACAAGCATACCAACATCATTAAGAATTTCCTGAGTTTTTAATCGAACAAACTCTTTGTAAAATGATTATCAAAATTCCCAAGCCTTAATTTACACGGACCATCTTATTTTTTAATTTTACATAATAAAATTTTATATTTAATTTGTTTTGTTAAATGTATAGGTGTAAGTGAGCGGAACTCAGCTCAATTCGAGCTCTATTTCTAAAGCTCGATAAGTTGGTCTAGCTTTTTTAAACAACCTTATTTTTAGGCTTGAGCTTGTTTGAATCGAGCTGATCTTAAGTAGTTCGGAGGTTGATTCAAATAGCTAACGAGCAACTAGGATTGTTTATACTCGTAGAAAGAAAAAGAGTAAATTACTATTTGAGTCCTTGTGCTTTAGTGGTTTTAACCACTTGAATTCAAAATTAAAAAGTTTAATGCCCTGAGTTCTTAACCGCTCATATTATAACATTTTGAGTCCAATTTTTAACACTTATACTTTTGATTTTGGACTTAAGTGGTTAAAACCATTAAAATTCAGGGACTCAAAACGTTATAAAATGAGCCGTTAGGGACCTGTAGCGTTAAACTTTTTGATTTTGAACTCAAGTGGTTAAAACCACTAAAACACAGGGACTCAAAAAGTAATTTACTCCTTTTCTTTCTGCGAGTGTAAACAAGCTTTTTGAGTCCCAGTGTTTTAGTGCTTTTTAACCACTTGAGTGCAAAACCAAAAAGTTTAATGCTCCGAGTTCCTAACCTATCATTTTATAACGTTTTGATTTTGTGTTTCAGTGGTTTTAACTACTTGAGTCCAAAATCAAGGTACAAGTTTTAAAAATTTTGGACTCAAAACGTTAAAAAATAAGCGCTTAGGGACTCAGAACGTTAAGCTTTTTGATTTTGAATTCAAGTGATTAAAACCACTAAAACACATGGACTCAAAAAGTAATTTACTCTAAGATATAAAACAAGTATAGGGGTTAAAATTGACAATTGTTAAAAATATGGGGTTTGGATACAAAATAAGTTTAACGTTAATACAACGTCGGAATCCAGTCATGATGCGCACGAATTCATTGACAAGATTTCGTCATTAGTGGTCGCGGGGGGAAAGGCCGACGCCGGTCACCTCGCCATTCCTCCCTTCCTCCCTGCTACAATAATATTTCATCATAAATCGACCGGAGAAGAAAGGTTCTGATCGTCATTGGTCCCTTCATTCATACTTCTGGTAAACGATCTGCCAATAATTCTGGGTTTTCATCAGTTATCTATGTTATTTTATCATACATTATGCTGATTTATTTTTACATTTGTGTTTATGAATTCTCCCTTTTACAAAGTAATGCAATATAAAGGATAAGGAAAGACAAAAGAAGAAGTTCATCTTTGGGGGCCAATTTTCAACAGCTGCTTCTCTGTTTTCAGGTGTGCCTTTAATTTTGTTGAATTTGTTCTCTAGTTTTCTTTCTTTAATAACTAGTCAGATTTCCACGCATTAGGCAATTAGGTCAATATCGGTTCGGTTTGTTACGATAGAAAAAAAGAAGTCGTTATATGCCCAAAAGGATAACGATACTTGTTGTACATCGATCAAAAAACCATAAAAGCGAATATCGATGAGGTTGTTCGGTCATAATCGGTTCATCACAGTACGGGTGTTCTAAGGGGCCCAAGTTCGATTCATGCCTTCCCATTATTTTCTGCGGCACCTGGTGATGATGGGAGACTAGGCGAATAGGTGGAGATCGCTAGTTCAATCCTTGAACTGAGCGGGTTTTACCTCACGGCACAGTCGTGTGCCTTTGGGTGAGTTTCACGGGCTTCGGCCCAAGGTGAGGGTTTTCCCCGATTCGGAGGCGAGTGTATCCCGATGTGGTGAATTTCGCCAGTAGCCCATTTGAAGGATTCGTTGGCCGTTAAAAAAAAACAGTACGGATACGGTCAGGGCATCTTTGAGAATGTTACAAAAATTTTGGGCCACTGAGGAGATAAAAAAACCAGGCTCTACCCACCCTAGTAAAACAAGAGTTCAGGGGTTGTTGTGTTGTTGTTGCGTCACGCAACAATTCAACCAAACCCTTTTCAAAATATCAAGTCAGTGATGTTGTTGTTGTGTCACTTTGCCCCGTGTTTTTTTACCGCCCCTCCCTCCTTAATCGGCGTTTGGTGTTTATTTTAATTGAGTTTGAATGTTTGAACATTTAGGCCTGGGGTTGGGTTTAATTGTTTAAACATATTGGCACTCAAAATCTGAATCAAATTTGGGCCAGTTAAACAGATTGGAACTCCAAAAACTTGAGCAAATTTGGGCCAGTTAAAGTGTCAGACAGATTGGCCAAGCTCAGTTTGGGTTTACACATAGTTACATGTAGTTTTTTCTTAAATATATGTATAATATATATAAAAAAATTAAAAATTTTAGGGACCCTTTTACGTTTTTTGCCCTGAGCCGCTGCCCACCTGGTCCATGCTGAGGGCCGGCCCTGGGTACAGTATTGGCACTTATATAGCTTACGATACCAAAAAGGTATTCTATCTGTTAACAATCTTATACCGGAAGGTTAGGTAAAAAAATTAAACGCAACTGTGCATTCAACTTTTTATTTTTTTATTTTAGAAAGTTAACAAACACAAGTTATTAGTGAAAAATCAAATTAGTAAAAAACTTAATGGATTAAAGGTGTATATTATGTATCCTATAAGGGTGAATTTAAAACATAAAGATCATTGTTCATACCGACATTGTTTTTACTTTTTAACATATAACTAGTATTTTGATCCACCGCACGTTGCGGCGGCGTCAAAACTTAAAGTAACTTGAATTTGTACCGTTAAATATTTGACCTGATTCGTTTCTAAGCAAAAAAAAAAAAAAAAAAAAAAAAAATTATATGTTCAAAAGTCTTATAATCGTTCTTGTGTACAGTTTATGTCTATCTGTCCAAATTCTTTTGGGTTATGCTTACTTATCTAACCCTTGGTCGTTATGACAATTCACTCAATCACAATAGAATCAAATGTGTATGTCAACAATCCAAGTTTTGTTTGTCATCCTAATTACATGTGTGTGTATATATTTATGTATATGTTTGATCGATTCAGGTTCTTGATGCTCGTCTACCTTATACTTGTCACACAATAATAATATGATCAAATAAGTAAACAGGTTTGGCGGGTGTGTCTATACCTCTCATACTCTGTATATTTTTATCTTACAACTCTAATATTTTCAAACCCGACAATTACCTAGTAAGCATTGTTGAAGATACTTTAGCTGATACTTTATACTCACAATCTTGTATATGAAATAAAGTAAATAGTTATATTGTTTAATATGTAATATCAATTTATGAGTGGTGGATATGTTTTGTATATCAAAATATTTATAGTTGTAAGCTAAAAATATACATATCATACACATTGCTTACACGTATGCATGTATGCTATTTGCATAAATGAGTGAAATCTATTCATAATTAAATATTGAATGAAAATATATATATATCGAAAAACGAAACAGTTTAAAGATAAAAAGTAAATTCAAATACCAAAACTTTGCATGTGTGTTAATCAACCGAGAAAATAATAATTTTGAGTATTATTTCATAAAACGGTTTAAATACTGTTCTAAGAACATGTCAAAACTAAGTTTAAAAACCATTCTTAGAACATGTCAAAACCATGTTCTAACCCATGGTTCAACTTCAAAACTTACAACCATCCTCACATCAAACCAACCCTTCCTCAGCCATTCTTAAAAAAAACATTCAAGGAGAGTAAGAGACAGAGGAGTGGGGGACGGACCACCAGTGGTGGCCAGTTTTGGCGGCGGGACAACATTTCAGTTGTGCAACTCCATCACAAAAATGTCACCACCACCTATTCGCAACCACCAAACAGCCGCCGTCACATCTTAGGAATTCCCGACTCCTCTCTCTCTCTCTCATCTCTCACCCTCTCCCTACCACTATTGTCGGAAACCACTCTGCCAATACCGCCGATAACCCACACAACTACCACCGCCGGAAAACGTCGTCAATCCCTAGATTTGGGTCTCTGAAAAAAAAACATTAAAAAGGGTTGAATCGAATGGCAATCTTGTAATGTAATTTTAGACAAAGGGGGAATATTACAATTTCGTCGATGCTATTCAGGCCGCCATTAAACAAATCTCGGTCACCTACGAAGTTTATCAAACATGCAAACAGAAAAGGATAACTGAGAGTTTTCATACTTAACCAAGGTTGCCTGTAGGCCTATTTACCCGCCCGGAGAACTGTCTTGAACCTACTGACTTGAAACCCAAAAGCACACCTGATGTGGCGGTGTCACCACCCGTCATTGTCCCGACCGAACATTATGTTACAACTTCTTCCGGAACCAAAAGGGAGTCACCTCGTCGGTTGAAAATAGTGAAGATGAAGATGAGAGAAGCAAAATAGAGTGATTAAATTGAACATCACGCCTAGGCAACACCCAGAGAGCTTTTTGTGTTTTTGTCGTGACGTGGTTGCGACAGTCGGTGCTGACAACTTTGGGAAGCATGAACATAGATTAGAGTTCTTCTTCATAACACATAATTAGTCAACACCCAGTCTCTCTCCATGGCATTCTTGTAATTTATGTGGAGGATTAAACGAAGGACAAAATAGTAACTTTGGCTGTGCACCGACCTTGGTCTAAACACATTACCTAAGTCATCCATTTTGCTGCAACTAAAAATGACATCAAAGTCTTGCCAACAAATGATGTATGTGAACATGCGAAATTAAGGAAAAAAATATAAAAGAGACACATAATTGTTAGTGATACCTGATAGCCACCAATTACATTGATGAGAAACATGTTAGCCATAACAATATGGGATTCCACCCAGTAGGTGTTTTCATCATAGAAGTTGCAAATTGGAAAAAAAAACAATAATAAAAATTAATGACATATGTGTTTTCTATGAGTAGTAGAAAAATCATACAAAGAGCAAAAGTATGGGATTCCACCCAGTAGGTGTTTTCATCAAGAACACACATATTACATATATATAGACGTACACTTTGACTTTGATATATGAAAGTTATTTTGACTTTCTCCTCTGCCTAAATCACATAGGGACATACTAAATCTGTATTAACATGTTTGCAGCTTTTTGAAACTTATTAAGTTCTAATAAGCGTACCCGCAATCCTCGCGGCCAAATGCATAACCATACGATAAAATCCCTTTGGATTTTGGCATCTGCTAAACCAAAACAGGGAATATGCAGAATTAGCTGAAGACAAAACGGGCCAAACAGGTGAAGAATCACCGAAAGCGTAACTTGTTTCACACATCCTTCTCCAAGATCCTGTTATTTTAATACAAAATTTATAAAAGTGATTACTGAAACCATAGAGCTCATATGACAAAATATAGATTACAAAATTGAAAAAATATTTTGAAAAAAATGTTCCACCTCAACATGATTTGGCCTGACCTGTATTCGAATAATGAGCCGTCTTGACTCATTACTCACCCCGTCCTACCCATGTCTCAACCTATCGTAATTGTATGGGTGGATTAAACTCATACCTCATAGTTATATTCGGATAAAAAGCATACATGGTAATAGTTTCCTGCAATTGGTGATTTGGTGCATCATGTGTTCTTAGGATATCAATAGCTAATCTTATAAACAACAAAAGTTGAAGTTTCTGTTGTGTTTACCATTAACAAAAAAAGTTAACTTTGCGACATCAACTATTTTAAGATATAGCAAGTTAGACTATGGGGTATGGGGCGTGGGTTGGGTACAAACGCCCAAGTCACCACCCCGGCTGGGCTTGGGTTTCGGCGTGGCCCCTTGGGCGGGGGTTTCAGCCCGGGCGTTGGGCGGGCCTAGCGGTCTTCCGTGGCTGGCTCTCATTGGCTGGGTTGGCTAGGCTATAGGTGGCTAGGCTTTTTTTTTTTTTTTTTTTTTTTTTTAATTTTGTATGTATTTTTATAATAGTTGAAAAAAAAAATTATAACACGTGGCCAACCCACACGGGCTAGCACGCCCGCCATACCAACCCAACATGCAACTGACCAGCAGTGCCCCTCGAAGTCCACGTGTCAACCCATGCCCCAAACCTCCGCCCAACCATACCCCAAGTCTTAGCAGCAACATAATATTTAAGTGTAACGATACTACAGGTCTAAAGCAATAGTATGACCGTTGAATACTGATTGAACTATGCTCGATCAAAATTCAAATAATCATCAATGACTACAACATATGATACATACATTTATACGAATCAAATTGATGATTAGATTAGGTTATTAGAACCTAAAACGGAAAAAATAAGTAAAATTTACCGATTCAAACCCCAATCTCTGATACATCCTCATTGAGAGAGTAACAAACACCGGTGTTGCTGCTTCCGGAGTCATGGCAACAGCATCGAGTTTCCAATAGATCGCCAAAATACAAAGCAGGGAGCTGCAGAGATCACCAGAATTATGGTCATAGTTGTAGCGGTCCTGAAAACCCTAAACCACCAGAGTCACGCGACAACTTGAGAGCACCGGATTCTGTTCAAATGTTATTGCATGAGATCGATCTACAGACAACACAACAGATCGGGCCTGGAAAACCTAACCCCATCATACCGCCGCCGGATTACAACCACCGTGACTCCCTAAACTCCTTCGGAACTGTTGTTACCTGCGAGCACTGCAAACGTATAGCAGGTGTGCGCGGATCACATCATTCTTGTGGATTTACCCTATTTGGTTCGCTGATTTTGACCGTCGATCGTGGTATCAGATCGTACATATTCACCTAGAGTTTTGAGAGGCTTTAACACAGTGAGGGAGGTGGTGAACAAATATTGGACGTCGGATCTGGCATTCTTGTAATTTATGTGGAGGATTAAACAAAGGACAAAATAGTAATTTTGGCTGTGCACCGACCTTTATCTTTAAGGTTATGTAAATACTCTAATGCTGCAACTACATTTGTGCTTGCAGATACATCAGTAGTCTGATATGGGGCATTTAGATGAATCAAACCAGACATCTGAGGATTTGGATTCAGAGAATGCAGCCACAAACAATGGCTATGAAGCAACTGTGCATCCTGCCATTACCCATGATGAGTCCACTCAAATCGCTTCAAATAAAAAGACGATTTCCTTATCATCCAGTTCTTCCTCCACCTCGTCTGTTATATCGCTGGAAGATCTTCAAATATTAGATAGCGAACATGATGAAGACCACAATGAGAATATGAGTGATTCTGGAAAGCCAACCATCCAAGTGATGGAGCATCCGGAAACAATCCCATCTCATGTTGTTGCGAAAAAGATATTCAGTGGTCCGGGTAACTGGAGCATGGCTTCAAATGAGTCATTATTCAGCATTCGTATGGACAGCACCAACTTCTGCCACCTTGACAGTTTCAGCCCGTTGTTTGACTTGCCAAACGACGGCCAATGTGTAGATGGGAAAATTCTTGAAACGGACGAGGAATACAATCAAGGATCAAGCATTCTTGATGATCCCGCGTTTGAAGAAGATAGAGGAAGTTGTTTTTCTGCTATTACCAGCAGCAGTTCAAACTCTTTGGTGTTTCCAATGTAAGTTGTTTCTGATTCAGCTTATATGAACTATTAGAAATGCGTAAAACAAACGTACCCAGTAAAATCTCATTCATAACATAACTATTGCTGTCATTCTAATTGATAATAAATTACAAGATTTGCAAGGTAAAATTATTGATAATAAAATTCATATGAATAATTGATAAATCTTGTTGCTGTCTTTATAATTGATAATAAAATACAAGATTTGCAAGGTAAAATAATTGACAATAAATTTCATGATAAATTTTGATGATATTTTGTGAAAAAAAAAAACATAATTTTCTTTTTCCATTTTATAGCTCAACCCGAAAACCGATTAAACCGACCCGAACTAACCCAAACCCAAACAAACCGAGCTTTTAATGGGTCGGTTATTGGGTCACTTTTCCCAGCAAAAAACCCGAACAACCCGAAGAACACTCCTAGCTATTGCTAGGATCTTAGGAGGGTGAGCGCAAACCTTTTTTCTATCCTAGAGGACAGAGAGGCTTCACCCACTAAGACCCCCGACTCCAAAAACCTTTTTTTGACGTGTACAGTATATAGTCTAGTAATCCATATAACATAAAATGTAAGTAATATAAACATAGCAACAACCATATAGAAGTACTAATAATGATAATATTAAACTACCACTTGCATAAAGACATAAAGTTGAGTAAAGTATCAAAAAAGCATATGTATTTCAACACAAATGATATAATCTTACCAGTGAAGAACTAATCGTTTTTCTTCTCAAAACATGAAGTTTATCAGGAGAGATGGAGAATGACGGTTCACCTTACCCCCGCGGTTCACTGATAGGACCAGTGCCAGAGTCACCACCAAAGCCAGAGCTAGAGCCTAAAGCATCAGGAGACGAGGAGGCAGAAGCAAAAGAAACAACCACAAATTTAACTTGGACTAAATGGTTTCCATGTTTTAGATATTGTGCATGTTGTTCTTGAGTCGAGTCACCAATCTGTTATTAGATATGTTTTGCATAACTGGTTGTATCTGGACTTGATGAGAGTTTCTACAAGTTTCTGCCATTTTTCATGATTAGTGCTTTTAGCATATAAAATCACCCGTCCATTAGGTTTTTTTTTTTTTTTTTTTTTTTTTTTGAACGGCTTTTGGTGCATCAAGCATCATTGGTGGGAGAAAAGCCAGGATGTGGACTCGTAGGAATTAGGATGTCTCCACCTGATAAACAAAAAATAAAATTCAAATTCGTGAGCTCCTAGTTTTGCCCACAAAATTGGTTGGTATAAGAGATAGGATGTTAAAAATAGTATTGGGCCACCTTTACGAAACCCCATTGAGACACCTTAGGCAAGTCCTTCATCATTCGTTCACATGAGATTTTGAGATACATTTGAGAAATGTCCACCTCAAATGCCGTCAATTAGTATTGAACACATTGGTTATGGATGCAAGGAGATATGCACGGTTAAGTATGTCTATAGGGTGAGAGCCATTCAGGATAGGTGATCTTTTGGGAAGTTTAAACTCGTCGTGATAAAAAAAACTTACGTATAAGCTCCGCGTTGGCAATGCGAATAATATTGGTTGGTATGAAGATTAGATGTCACATTTTTCATGTACATTATGCATGAGAGGGTAACATCATTGTTGTTGTCGTACATGATGTATGTGAACTATACTTTATTATGGAGGGGTTTTTTTTTTTATTTTTTTTTTACCAAAAGGGTGTTGATGGAAAAATTATTTACTATAACGGGTCATTTGAAAATTGTTATGAATTTTTTTAGAGAAATTAAAAAAAAACATTTAAAAACCGTTTATAAAGTATTACGATCTAAGAAAATGTTTTATTTTTAATTATAATATATATATATATATATATATATATATATATATATATATATATATATATATATATATATATATATATATATATATATAGGGTAGGGCTAGATAGAAAACCCTATCTATATAAAAAACCCTAGAAAACCCAACCTCCCGACATTTTTTTTTTTGAAAAAAAATAACACATGTAATATACATGTTTTTAAGAGTTTTGGGCAAAAAAAAATCAAAAAAGCGCCGAAGGGATAATTTAAAAAAAAAAAAATTCAGCAACTTCAGCATTTTTGTCTAACACATGTTAGGCACTGAATTTTGTTTATTTTTTTTTTAAAAAATCCCTTCGGTGCTTTTTTGTTTTTTTTTTTTGGCCCAAAACACTCTAAAACATGTATATTACATGTGTAATTTTTTTCAAAAAAAAAAATGTCGGGAGATTGGGTAAAAATGGGGGGAGATTTGGGTTTCCAGAGTTTTCTAAGAATTTTAGGGTTTTTTGTCTAGGATTACCCTATATATATATATATATATATATATATATATATATATATATATATATAACTGATATAAACCTAATATTAATTAGTAAATAGCAATACATATTTTATTATTAGATTAGGAGAAAGAAAAACAAATTATATAAAATTAGTTGAAAAGAAAAAGCTAGTTGAAAAGAAAAATCAAAGGAGCAATAAAGGAAAATCATCAATTTTAGTAAATATTTTTTAGACCACCTATTTAGAAAAATAATTTATCACCAACACTTTTTTAGAAAAAAAACTCTCTTATTATAAGCAGTGTTGCAAAAATCGCGATTACTCGGCGATTAATCGCCGACTAGTCGCTAGTCGGTCTCCTACTGGGTAATTTTTCACTAATCAGTCAAAAAATCGCTAGTCGGTCAAAGCCGGTCCAAGCCGCCCTAGTCGGCCCAAGTCGCCCTAGTCGGCCCATTGGAAATCCTTACAAAACAGGCCCAAGATTACAATTTTAGCCCATTTTCCTTATCCCTTACCCTAATATGACGAAGAATTTGAGTCGGAGAAAGAGGATGAAGTAGTCGAGGAGATTGAATACGAGTCGGATGGTGTCGAAATTACTGAACACTACGGGGATGACGATTACATTTTAGCTATTTGTTAATGTTTGAATTTTAAGTACTGAGACTTGTTATGTTATGACTTATATGTAAGTTTAGTTTGTATTTTGAACTACTTTTACCTTTTTAAGTATTATATTGATATGGATGTGTGAGTATATATATATATACATATTTATAAAAATAATAAAATTTACATATAAAGTTTTGATCCGATTAATCCCGAGTAATCACGAGTAGTCGCTAGTCCCCACCTCACCTGCCGACTAGCGACTAGCGAGTTTTCCAACCTTGATTATAAGCATGATTATTTCACTTAAGGTTTTTTTTTTTTTTTTTTTTTTGAAACACAAATTTGGATCACTGACGGAGTACTGGAGTATCATTGTGCCACTAACAGAACCACGAAATCATATCCATCTCTATTAGGTTATAATGCATATACATCAATTCAGTAGGAAACCCAATAAATCTGAGAAAAACCTCCTTGTGTGTATCGAACTTAGGCACTAATGGTCCATAAGACCATCTCCAATGCAAGATTAATATTTGTGTAAAAAAATTGCTATGTCATCTCACTATTCACTCTCTTTCTTCATTTAATACCTCATTACTCACAAAACTCATTCTCTTTCCACAAATGCATTTTTTTAAGAGTTAAATGCTTGGTTGGTCCCTGTGGTTTGCAAAAATTGCAGACTTGGTCCTAGTGGTTTACTAATTACACGCGTGGTCCCAAAACTTGTCAAAAATGAACTCGGTTGGTCCCCAACACTAACATCTGTTAAGTTTTCCAGTTAAGTCCATGTTAAATGACCAAAATACCCTTGGGTTTTCAATTGACTGTCAAGTGCATTTATTATTCCTATTCTTCCATATTTGCAGACTCTCTTCTCAAACAAGAAGCGCAGCCACCTCTGCATCATCTTCATCACCATCATCATCTTCATCACAAACCCACACCCTATCTCTGTCTATCGTTCTTTTCCAGCGACGGAGATCAGAAGCGAAGAGAGGGGAGAGAGAGACGACAAGAGAGAGATGAGATCGGAGAAGATGGTGGAACGGCGGTAGCGCCGTCGCTCACGGCAGCGGTGGTGCTTTTGGTGATAAGGATGATGACGATTTCTGTTGATTAAGGAAGATGCTCATGTCGGCCGATGATGATGTATGACCGATGATGATGATGGATCGGAGACGTCAGCGACGACCAAGAAGTGACGGCCGGCGGCCGTTCATGACAACCGCAGAACATAAAACTCTATTCCTCTCTCTCCGGTAAGTGGCTATTAGCCTAAAATTTGGGTTTTGAACTAGATCGACTATGTTTCAAGCTTGATTCAGGTCACTGTTTGTTTCTTTTTCGGCAGCCGACTGTGGCAGTGCGCCGACACAGACGTGGTGGTGATTAAAACTTGGTTCATTATTTTTTTTAGTGTTTGGGTCAGCTCTGGGTATGCTTGGTTCAGTCTCGCGACCCAGTCAACTCAGTCGGCCGGGTGATGAAGATGATGATGGTGATGAAGATGATGCAGTGGGTTTTGTTAATAAACAAGGGTATTTTGGTCATTTAAACATGGACTTAACTGAGAAATTTAACTGATGTTAGGGCTGGGGAGCAACCGAGTTCATTTTTGACAAGTTTTGGGACCACGCGTGTAATTAGTAAACCACTAGGACCAAGTCTGCAATTTTTGAAAACCACAGGGACCAACCAAGCATTTAACTCTTTTTTTAATGGCAAAGGTTACACATTTCAAAATTACCCCAAATTATTTCTAATATATACCTTGCTTGGGATTATACCTAAGATTTCCCACTAAGACGGTGCGTAGTGGTTCCATTTTGGGGCTTTTTTGCCCGAAAACGCCCAAACACGCCTAGACTCGGCCCCCCGGGGCGTTTTTTTTTTTTTTGAAATTTTGTTGTTTGACGTTGTAAAAACAACGCTCTTGCCCGACGGTTTTTTCGAGATTTGTCACAGCCCCCGATCCCTAGTTCCCGGGAACGGGCGGCCGTGAGCCAGTTTCGGTGGTATCATATTTATTTATCCAATTTAGCAGCGGAAATTTTCATCAGGACCGTAGTTAGGAAATATTTAATCAGAGTAAACCACCATGTTTTATACCATTAAACACATGGGTAAAACCCAAGTTTTCAATACACACATTTCATAGGAATAAATCCTATTTATTGAATAAAACATCTATTTTATTCTTAAATAACTTTATTGCCACTTTTACAAGCCTTCAGTGCTGTCCAGCTGGCTTCTATTTGGCTTTCACATTTTGTTACCTGAAACACGTTTTAAAAACATTTTGTCAGTGGGAAATACTGGTGAGTGAATCCCAGTTTAATCAAGTTTAAATAAAATTATTTCACAGTGAACAGTATTGAGGGCGATCCCGCAATTACATTTGTTTCCAAGTTATATCAATTATCATCCGTCGGTACTGTCAGACCTGACTTGTGGAAATGTTACTCCTTAACCAGGTGGTAACAAATTTTGTATACAAAACCCCAACATACCCACGATAATTGTATTCTTACAAATACTCAATAACTGTTATTCGCATGGAAAGGTATTTAAGGTTTTGTAAAAAACAATTAACAAAAAGGTTTACAAAAAGTGGATCAACTCACATTGCTGTCTTAGGTTATTCTTTAGGGTTTCCTGGTGAATATCTATAATTTACACAAATGCACGTGTGTTAGTATAATAACCCATTTTAACATTAGTAATACCCTCCCCGAGACGGCATTCCAACGACTACGTCGGGCAGAACCACGACAGCCGTTACGGAACCCTAGATCAATCGGGCAGAGTATCTAATACGTCTCCAGGGGTTATAATACTTACATCGTAGCAGAACCTCGCTAATTAGGGGGTATAATGCCCGGGTATAATAACGCCACTACAGAAAATTGAGATTGAAAGAAAGAAACGAACGATCGGACTGAAGGCCTGTTGCCTTCTATTTATAGGGCTGTAATTGCGTCTTCACGCGGCCCGCGTTAAGAATGGGCCAAGCTTACACGGCCCGCGTCAACGCTGGGTCAACGCGTAGCTTGGCTGGGTCACCTAGTAGGCTTGCCGGGTGTTGGGCCACGTGGCCGCACCGGGCTTTGCCACATTCTGAAACACTCGCGGCCCGCATCAACTTAAACAAAATCATACGCGGCCCGCATGAACTAAAGATTTCAGCGGAGTCCGGTTACACCTTAATGCGGCCCGCGTCAAGTTGAGGTGAGGTCCTACGCGGCCCGCCTCAACTTAAGATTTAAGGTTTTTAATTTATTTTATATGTTATATTGTATTTTGGGCTCGGTTTTCACATACGGGGTGCATATAAAAACATATTGAGACATTTTCAAGATATATTAGGGTGTCGAAAAATTTATGAGGGTGTCGGTTTATGTTAGGGTTGTTATATCCTCCCTACCTTGTTTTTAGAGCTCGTCCTCGAGATCTATTGGAACAAGTGTGGATATTTCCTTTGCATTTTTGATTCAAGCTCCCATGTGTACTCAGGTCCTCTTTTGGAGTCCCACTTCACTTTGAGCAGAACTAATCTCTTATGCTTGAGATTCTTAATTTTCCTATCTTCAATCTGTAGAGGTCTCTCTACAAATTTGAGTTGTTCATTTACCTCTATATCCTTGAGAGGTACAACGAGTGATTCATCAGCTAGGCACTTTTTGAGATTAGATACATGAAATACATCATGTATTCGTGCCATTTCCTCTGGCAGTTGTAGCTGATAGGCTACAGGTCCTACTCTTTTAAGAATCTTGAAAGGTCTAATATACCTGGGACTTAGCTTTCCTCTTTTGATGAATCTTACCACTCCTTTCCAAGGAGAGACTTTTAACAATACCTTATCTCCTACTTGAAATTCCAATGGTTTACGTCTGTTGTCAGCGTAGCTCTTTTGTCGATCACGCGCTGCTTTCAGTCGTTCCTTGACTTGAATGATTCTATCAGTTGTTTCTTGTACTATCTCGGGTCCAGATAGTTGTTTTTCCCCAATTTCTGCCCAACAGACTGGGGTTCTGCACTTTCGTCCATAAAGTGCTTCGAATGGTGCAGCATTGATACTTGTGTGATAACTGTTATTATAAGAAAATTCTATTAAAGGTAAGTGTTCGTCCCAATTACCTCCAAAATCAATTACACAAGCTCTAAGCATGTCTTCCATTGTCTGGATTGTTCTTTCGCTTTGTCCGTCCGTTTGAGGATGATAAGCTGTGCTTAGATTTAATCTGGTTCCCATTGATTTTTGAAAACTTGACCAAAAATGAGAAGTAAAACGGCTATCTCTATCAGAAACAATTGATAAAGGAATGCCATGTAAAGAAACGATTTCATTTACATATAATTTGGCTAATTGTTCCATACTAAAGGTTTCCTTCATTGGTAGGAAATGAGCTGACTTGGTTAGCCTATCTACAATCACCCAGATTGTATCATTCCCTTTTCTTGTTTTGGGTAATTTGGTAACAAAATCCATTGTTATCAATTCCCATTTCCAAATTGGCATTTCTAATTGTTGTAACAAACCTGAGGGTTTCTGATGTTTAGCTTTAACTTATGAGCAAGTTAGACATTTAGAAACATAGGCTGCTACATCCTTTTTCATTCCTATCCACCAGAAATTTTTCCTTAAATCCTGGTACATTTTATCATTTCCTGGATGCATCGTATATTTAGATTTATGGGCTTCTTCTAATATACGGTGACGTAAATTTCCTAATTTAGGTATCCACATTCTCTTTTTATGGAACCTCCAAATTCCATCTGTTCCTTGTTCTAATTCCTTAATCATTCCTTTTAATTTTTCAGTGTCCTCCTTGATTACTGATTCTTGTGCTTTTCTAATTTGATCATTTAAATCTACTTGTAGATTTAATTTAAGAGAACGTACCCTTTTTGGCTTTTCGTGATACTTCCGACTTAAAGCATCAGCCACCACATTTGCTTTTCCTGCGTGATATTGGATATCACAATCATAATCACTAAGTAACTCCATCCATCGTCTTTGTCTCATATTCAGTTCTTTTTGCCCAAAAACATACCTTAAGCTCTTATGATCTGTGAATATGGTAAACTTACTACCATAAAGATAATGTCTCCAAATTTTAAGGGCAAAAATTATGGCTCCTAATTCCAAATCATGGGTTGAATAATTTTCTTCATGACTCTTAAGCTGTCTAGAGGCATAAGCTATAACCTTTTGACGTTGCATTAATACACATCCATAACCTAACTTAGAAGCGTCACAAAAGACTACAAAGTCTTTAGTTCTTTCCGGTAACGCTAGTATGGGTGTATGGGTTAATCTTTGCTTAAGGATTCTAAAAGCTTCTTCTTGTTTTGGTCCCCATTCAAACTTAACAGATTTACAGGTTAACTTAGTTAAAGGAGTGGCTATTCTAGAAAAATCTCGAATAAATCTTCTATAATAACCGGCCAATCCTAAGAAACTTCTAACTTCGGTTGGTGACTCAGGGGTTTTCCATTTGGTAATTGCCTCGATCTTTGTTGGATCTACATGAATTCCTTCATGGTTAACTAAATGTCCGAGAAATTGTACCTGTTCTAACCAAAATTCGCACTTTTAAAATTTAGCATAAAGCTTTTCCTTTCTCAATAAACTTAAAAGTAAGTGCAAGTGCTTTGCATGCTCCTCTTTACTTTTAGAGTAAATTAGAATATCATCTATGAAGACAATTATGAATTTATCCAAATATGGTTTACATATTCGGTTCATCATGTCCATGAATGCGGCTGGGGCATTGGTTAAACCAAATGGCATGACAGTAAATTCATAATGACCATACCTTGTTTGGAATGCGGTTTTAGGAATATCCTCTTCTTGTACCTTTAATTGATGATATCCTGATCTGAAATCAATTTTAGAGAAAAATCGAGCTCCTTGAAGTTGATCAAACAAATCATCGATCCTTGGTAATGGATACCGATTCTTAATCGTGACTTTGTTTAATTCACGGTAGTCAATGCACATACGCATTGATCCGTCCTTCTTTTTGACGAACAATATCGGTGCTCCCCATGGCGATGAGCTCGGCTGTATGAATCCTTTCTCCAACAATTCGTCTAGTTGTTTCTTCAATTCTTGCATTTCGGCGGGTGCCAAACGATAAGGTGCTTTGGCAATCAGTGCTGTCCCTGGTAGCAGATGGATTCTAAATTCAACTTCCCTGTCTGGTGGTAGTCTTGGCAATTCTTCTTGAAAGACATCTAAAAACTGGGACACTACTGGAATATCTTTTAATTCTTTTCCTTTAGTGTTAGTGATTATAGAAATCAAATACACTATAGATCCTTTCCTTATATAACTTGCAGTTTTCATCACAGAGATGAATTTAGTGGATCTAGATGGTTTATCTCCTTTAATTGTGATCTTTTCACCTCTTGGTGATTTTACTTGAATTGACTTTTGATCGCATAAAATATTGGCTTTATTGGCTATTAACCAATCCATTCCTAACACGACATCAAATCCTACCAGATTCATTGGGTAAAGGTTTGTAATAAATTTTTGATTAAAAATTTCTATCCTTGCTCCTTGCAATATTTCAGAAATCCTAACTGTTTCTCCATTTGCTGTCTCTACTAAACATTCTTGCGGTAGTTTAGTTAATGATTGATTTAGGAGTTTGCAAAATGAAGTATTAATAAAACTTTGGTTTGCACCAGAGTCAAATAATACTTTAGCAAATATATCATTAACTAAAAACGTACCAGCAATGACGTACGGAATCATTCTAGCTTCGTCTGCAGTTAGAACGAATGCTCTAGCATTTTTAGGATTCTTGTTGTTTGCAGCTGGAGCCAATTTCGAACAGTTTGTCTTAATATGACCTTTTTCTCCACAGTTGTAACACATTCCATTACTGGTTTTTCTCCTGCAATTTTCTTCCTTGTGTCCTGGCGCCTTACAGTAATTACAGTAAGTGGAGCATTTTCCAGAATGCTTCTTCTTGCAGTTTCTGCAGTATGGTGCAGAGGTAGAACCTATATTCCTACGGTTGGAATTCCCAGAACGGAATTCTTGAGTAAGCCTTTGGGTTAGGTTTCTCCTCTGGTCTTCTTCTCTAGTACGGATTAACTCATCTGTCAAGGTATTGGCTAGTTCTACAGCTTCTTCTATAGTTTGGGGTCTAGCTGCCTTGACTACATGTCTAATCTCTCCAATTAATCCCCAGATATAACGGGAGATTAACACTGGTTCAGGTGATGCAAGGGTTGGTACTATCCTAGCATATTCAAAGAATGTGGTAGTGTAACCCTTACTGTCTACCCCGACCAGTCTAAGATTCAGAAACTTATTTGCTATCTGTTCCTTTTCATTGGGAGGACAGAATTTCCTTTCTACCATATTTTTGAATTCCTCCCATTCTATGTTATAAATTCTATCACTTCCTCTTGACTGGAGGATAGTGTTCCACCATTCTAAGGCTGCGTTTTTAAACAGATTTGAAGCAAACATTATCTTATCTTCTTCAGCACACTTGCTTATTTTCAGAACAGCCTCAGTTTTCTCTATCCAGCGTAGGGCTGTAATGGGTCCTTCATTGCCCGAGAATTCTATTGGTTTACAGGACCAGAATTCTTTGTAAGAACAACCGTATGGCATGGTTCTTCTTCTTTTGGGAATGGGCGCTTGAAATACGAGTCCATTGTTCACGTTGTGTTCCGGTTCACTTGGTCGTTTACTGCTATGCTTACTTTTATTATTTGCTTCTTGAACCGTTTGAATAATAAATGGCATTGCATCTATAATTCCTTGTGCCACTATGTGTTGAAGGGCACTATTATCCATTTGGTTTCCATTGTTGTTTGGATTCTCATTAACCACGTTATCGTTACTCTGGTTATCGTTATTCAGATTATCTTGATTTTCCTCGTCGGCCATCTGAATTTTAAACATTTACCAATTATTAATATCACGAGCATTGCGACTTTTACTTTATTTATATAGTATGCATCATTACACACTAGTACTGAAATTTAAATTACAATACCGACTGAAATGTAAAGCTACAATACTAATAGTAGGCATCCGTAGTGTTTTTTTTTCTAACACATACACACATATATTATTATATTATATTATTACTACCGTTCCTGCCATCACATTCACTGATATGGATTCATCAAAAAATCCATATTACGCTCATCGTATTTCCATACGAGGCGTTCTCCCACCTGTCGCATTCTCTCACTGTTTTCTAAAATTTCCTCACCGAAGGTCCTAAGTTCTTGGACATTTTCTGCACTCATTGTAGGTGCAGGTTCTAGGACTGGGTTTGGAATATGGGGTGCGGGTTCCTGATATGGAGGCATAGGGGCCTGGTATGGGTATGGATTCTCTAAAATTTCCCTAACATATGCATCACTAATGTTGTAGGGATCTTGAGGATCTAACCCTGGATAGGCTCCTAAGTTGGGTATTGGCACATTTTCCTGTATTGGGTTCTGTTGCACGTAAGCCCTAACATCGTCCCACCAGGGGTCGTAGTTGTTTGGGTCTAGGGGATTTGGTGCAGGTACCCTAGGTATCTCCTCCGGATTGTAATCAGGCATTTCTGTTTGATTTCCAGGGTTTTCTACTTCCATGGTGTTAGGGCTGGATTTTTATTATAGGTGATCCTTACACGTGATCCTAACCGGTGATCCTTGTTTCTTTGGCAGACAGTGATCCTCAGCAGGACTTCAGGATCAGGATCATGGGACATAATAGGATCCTCATACTAACGATCGTCTTCGCTTAATACAATGTTATTTTTGCAGGAATATCTAGCAGGATACGCTCTAAGCATCATGATCAAGGGACGCGTCTTCACAATTATGGCAAGAGCTTAATCGGATATAGACGTTGCACAGGATATGGAAACATGGCTTGATTTATGGGCGGCAATTTAGGCTAGATTGTCTTTTATTTCTAAAGGGGTAATGAGCTGATAATTAGTCCTTTTACCTAAAATAGGTCACCTACACTTGTATAAATACCACTCTCCATCATTTGGAAGGGGACACACGACATACAACGCAACTCTCACACACTTAGACACCCGAAGCAATAGTGATCCTTGTACTCAGCTCATTATCATCCAAAGTTGTAACCATTTTGTTCTTATATTGAAGTTTGGTGATCGGTAGTTGCCATCACCCGAGGTTTTTTGTGCCGGAGATCATATATTGATCAAGGGCTTTTTCCTCGTATAAATCATTGTGTCTTTGCATCTCTATCACGGAAGTGATCCTTTACTTTTATAATTAACCAAGCATCATACCCCAATTACATAAAGTTTGGTTACATTATCCTTGTGTGATTTTTGACCAAAACAGTTTGGCGCCCACCGTGGGGCAATTGGTGCTTCATTCATAAGAAAATCTTTTGTTCGAAATCATTTCGAAGAGTTACATGGCTTCATCATTGAAAAACATGTCCACGACAATGTCTGCAGTCACCTCGTCCCAGAGCATTCTGCCTCCACCACCGGCAGGATCCCAGAAGAATGCTGAGAAGAGACAAACTCCTACCGCTTCTAAAACTCCATCTCCTTCTGCTATGAATTCTTATATTCCCAGTACTAGTGATGTATTTACTTTGATTTTGCAGATGAAGGATCGTATGCAGCGGCAGGATGAAACTAATGAAAGGATCCTCAGGGAAATTGGAGATCTCAAAAGACAGAAGAAAACGGCAGAGGATCATTCTCCATTAATGCCCAAATCCTTGAGCTTTGATACTCCAATGATTACTTCTCAGCCATCAGGAATTCCAGACGTGCAAATCATGGGAGAATCAAGAGGATTGCACCACGGATCGACAGCAATGACTCAGGCAATAGGCTCACACTTCCAGCCGGCAGGATCCTATCCCCAGCATTTAGGATCCTTCATGAATCCGGGAGCCTATCCGGGGGCACAGCAGTTTCAAGGATCCTACTTTGTTCCAGGATCATTCCAGGGCCAAGGATCCTCCTTTGTTCCAGGATCATCCCAGGTTCAAGGATCCTCCTTCGTTCCAGGATCATCCCAGACACCAGGATCCTTCCAGATACCAGGATCCCTAAAAAGTTTGCAAACAGGAAGTCTAGATGTCCATCAAGGGGACTTCATTCCAATGCAGACCATTGCTTCCACTGGTCCCTCTGTTGTTCTAGAATCCCAGCAATATGGGTTCCCTAACTTGAACCCAATGGGAGGTAACACTTTAAATAATTATCCTACCACTAACCATGGATTCATGCAGGATACAGGTACCAATCATGCTATGGCCAGGGAGTTGCAGAAGCTAAAAGATATGATCTCAAGTGTTCCAGGGGTAGTCAAGCCTATCCCAGAGATTGCAGATGGAAGCCACAAGGTATCTCGCTTTGCACCACCAATTTGTGATGCAGAGGTACCCAAAAGGTTCCATATCCCTACCATGAAGCTGTATGATGGCACAACGGATCCAGAGGAGCATATAGCACAATACAGGGAGAGGATGGAGATCAATCCTATCCCAGAAAAGTTGAAGGAAGCATGCCTATGTAAAGGATTTGGATCCACTCTTACGGGATCAGCTCTTAAGTGGCTGCTAAGTCTTCCCCCCTACTCTATTACTTCATTTGCTAATTTAGTTAATTTATTCAATAACCAATTCTCTTGTAGCAGAAAATTTGAAAAATTAACTAGTGATTTGTACAGGATAACTCAAAATCATAATGAATCATTAAGGGATTATATAACTAAATTTAGTAAAGAATCCTTGGACATTCCCAACTTGGATATGGCTACGGCTGTTGAAGCCTTCAAAATGGGACTGCTTAAGGATTCATTATTCTATGATGATCTTGTTATGACACCATGCAGGAATCTAGATGAAGTAAGAACTCGAGCACTCAGGTTCATCCGGCTAGAGGATGACAAGAGGATCCAGGAGAGACAAGTAGGATCCTCAAAACAGGAGAAGCAAGGATCCTCCTTCAAGAACAACAAATTCAAATCCTACCATAGAAATGAGAACAAGAATGTGCATGCTGTTGACCAAGAAGAGGATGATGAAGAATATCCTCCAATCTCAGAATATTGTTTTTCCGTTGATAATCATGAACTAATCCTTGCAATGCAGAATCTAGGTGAAAAAGCTAGGTGGCCCAGGAAGAATGATAAACCATCCGGGACTAAAGACAAGTCAAAATGGTGTGCATACCATGAGGATTTCGGGCATCTAATTGAAGAATGCATAGCTTTAAGGAAAGAGATTGGATACCTGTTAAGCAAGGGGCACCTAAAAGAATTATTGGGAAGAAAAAAGCAAAGGACTCAGGATCCTGAAAGGATCCCCGAAAAAGCTCCAGCACCTCCGGCAAATGCACAAGTGATCAACTTTATATCCGGAGGATCAGACATCTGTGGTACATCCTTCTCGGCGGCCAAAAGACATGCAAAAGAATCAAAAATGGATAATGGTGAAAGGCCTATTAGAACATCAAGTGTCTCAGAAGGGAAGATGATAACATTTGATGAGGATGATCGCATTAACATTCAGGATCCTCACCATGATAGTTTAGTTATCACTCTCTTTATCTCTAACCATTTTGTCCGCAGGATCCTTATTGATGGAGGGAGCTCAGTGAACATTATCCAGCTTGATGTCCTGAAGAAGATGGGAATCCCAGAATCAGACATCACACCAAGATCCTCCGTGCTTGTAGGATTCAGTGGGGAAACGAAGAAAACTCTGGGGGACATCAAACTCCCAATCTACGTGAAAATTTTGCGTTATTGACTGTTTATCTTGTTGCAACGTTATCCTTGGCAGGCCTTGGATACATGATATGAAAGCAGTCCCATCTACCTACCATCAATGTGTGAAGCTCCCTAGCCCATGGGGAATAATCAAGATCGACAGTGATCAGCAGGAGGCTAAGGATTGTTATACCTCATCCATGAAGCCAACCTCGAAGCCAAGGGAGCAATAGCAATTACAGTATCCTCCGAGGGATGTCTTGGAGGCAAGGGAACAAGATGTGGACGAAATCCTTTTGGATCCTAATGATCCTGAATCAAAAATCTATATCGGATCAGGGATCCTTGGCAAGATGAAAGAAGACTTAATATCCTTCCTCAAAAGAAGAAAACCTACCTTTGCTTGGAAACATGAAGATATGACAGGTATATCTAAGGATATTATTACTCACAAACTTGGCATTGACAGGTCTATCAAACCAATCCATCAAAAAAGGAGGAAGTTTGCACCAGAAAGGAATGCCATTATCCAAGAAGAAGTAGAGAGACTACTTCGAGCAGGTATGATCAGAGAGGTAAAATATCCAAAATGGTTAGCCAATGTGGTCGTTGTCCAAAAGAAAAATGGAAAGTGGAGGGTATGTGTCGATTTCACTGATTTGAATAAGGCATGTCCCAAGGATCCTTTCCCATTACCCCACATTGACTCCATGGTGGATGCAACAGCGGGGCATGAACTGTTGACCTTAATGGATGCGTCATCTGGATTCCAACAAATTCAGATGGAACCATCTGACCAAGAGGATACAGCCTTTATGACCCCAACCGGTTTATATTGTTATATTGCCATGCCTTTTGGACTAAGAAATGCAGGTGCAACATGTTAGGGCTGGATTTTATTATAGGTGATCCTTACACATGATCCTAACCAGTGATCCTTGTTTCTTTGGCAGACAGTGATCCTCAGCAGAACTTCAGGATCAGGGTCATGGGACATTATGGTGATCCTCATACTAACGGCCACTTCCGCTTAATACAATATTGTTTTGCAGGAACATCTAGCAGGATATGCTCTAGGCATCATGATCCAGGGACGCGTCTTCACAATTATGGCAAGAGCTTAATTGAAGAAAGACGTTGCACAGGATATGGAAACATGGCTTGATTCATGGGCAGCAATTTAGGCTAGATTATCTTTATTTCTAAAGGGGTAATGAGCTGAATATTAGTTTAGCTACCTAAAATAGGTCACCTACACACGTATAAATACCACTCTTCCTCATTCGGAAGAATACACACGACATACGACACAACTCTCAAACACTTAGACACTCAGTGATCCTTGTACTCAGCTCATTATCATCCAAAGTTGTAATCATATTTTTGTTATATTGAAGTTGGTGATCGGTAGTTGCCATCACCCGAGGTTTTTTATGCCGGAGATCATTCATTGATCAAGGGCTTTTTCCTCGTATAAATCATCGTGTCTTTGCATCTTTATCGTAAAAGTGATCCTTTACTTTCATAATCAACCAAGCATCATACCCCGTTTTCATAAAGTTTGGTTACATTATCCTTGTGTGATTTTTGACCAAAACAGTTTGGCGCCCACCGTGGGGCAATTGGTGCTTCATTCATAAGAAAATCTTTTGTTCGAAATCATTTCAAAGAGTTACATGGCTTCATCATTGAAGAACACGTCCACGGCGATGTCTGCGGTCACCTCATCACAGATCACCTTGCCTCCTCCACCGGCAGGATCTCAGAAAAATACTGAGAAGAGATCAACTCCCACTTTCTCTAAACCTCTATCTTCTTCTGCTATGAATTCTTCTATTCCCAGTACTAGTGATGTATTTGCTTTAATTTTGCAGATGAAGGATCGTATGCAGCGGCAAGATGAAACTAACGAGAGGATCCTCAGGGAAATCGGAGATCTCAAAAGACAAAAGAAAGCGGCAGAGGATCATTCACCATTGATGCCCAAATCCTTGAGCTTTGATACTCCAATGATCACTTCCCAGCCATCAGGGATCCCGGACGTGCAAATCATAGGGGAGTCAAGAGGATCACATCTCAACTCGGCAGCAATGACTCAGACATCAGGCTCATATTTTCAGCCCGTAGGATCCTATCCTCAGTACATGGGATCCTTCAGGAATTCGGGAGCCTATCCGGAGACACAGCAGTTTCTAGGATCTTACTTTGTTCCAGGATCATCCCAGGTTCAAGGATCCTCCTTTGTTCCAGGATCATCCCAGGTTCAAGGATCCTCCTTCGTTCCAGGATCATCCCAGATACCAGGATCCTTACAGATGCCAGGATCCCTAAAAAGTTTGCAAACAGGAAGTCTAGATGTCCATCAAGGGGACTTCATTCCAATGCAGACCATTGCTTCCACTGGTCCCTCCGTTGTTCCAGAATCCCAGCAATATGGATTCCCTAACTTGAACCCAATGGGAGGTAACACTTTAAATAATTATCCTACTACTAACCTTGGATTCATGCAGGATACAGGTACCAATCATGCTATGGCCAGGGAATTACAGAAACTAAAGGACATGATCTCAAGTGTTCCAGGGGTAGTCAAGCCTATCCCAGAGATTGCAGATGGAAGCCACAAGGTATCTCGCTTTGCACCACCAATTTGTGATGCAGAGGTACCCAAAAGGTTCCATATCCCTACCATGAAGCTGTATGATGGCACAACGGATCCAGAGGAGCATATAGCACAATACAGGGAAAGGATGGAAATCAATCCTATCCCAGAAAAGTTGAAGGAAGCATGCCTATGCAAAGGATTTGGATCCACTCTAACTGGATCAGCTCTTAAGTGGCTGCTAAGTCTTCCCCCCCTACTCTATTACTTCATTTGCTAATTTAGTTAATTTATTCAATAACCAATTCTCTTGTAGCAGAAAATTTGAAAAATTAACTAGTGATTTGTACAGGATAACTCAAAATCATAACGAATCATTAAGGGATTATATAACTAAATTTAGTAAAGAATCCTTGGACATTCCCAACTTGGATAAGGCTACGGCTGTTGAAGCCTTCAAAATGGGACTGCTTAAGGATTCATTATTCTATGATGATCTTGTTATGACACCGTGCAGGAATCTAGATGAAGTAA